>NW_020191482.1:0-29667 GCF_002263795.3 Bos taurus
GTATTATCAGCTACGGGATCAGTGCATGTGCAGTCACGTGATCAGTGTATGATCAGCCACGTGATCAGTGCATGATAGCCAAGTGATCAATGCATGAAAGGTACATGATCGGTGCATGCTCGGTTACCTGATCAGTGCATGATCAGTTACAGTATCAGTGCATGGGCAGTCACATGATCAGTTTATGATCAGCCACGTGATCAGTGCATGATAGGAACCTGATCAGTGCATGATAAGCAACGTGATTAGTGGATGATCAGCCACGTGTTCAGTGTATGTGCAGCGACGTGATGAGTGCATGATCTCCAACGTGAATACTGCATATCAGCCACGTGATGAGTGTATGATCAGCCACGTGATGAGTGCATGATCCCCAACGTGATTAGTGCATGATCAGCCACGTGATCAGTGTATGATCAGCCACGTGATCAGTGCATGATCAGCCACGTGATCAGTGTATGATCAGCTTCGTGATCTGTGCATGATCAGCCACGTGATGAGTGCATGATCCGCAAAGTAATTAGTGCATGATCAGCCACGTGATCAGTGTATGATCAGCCACGTGATGAGTGCATGATCCCCAACGTGATTAGTGCATGATCAGCCACGTGATCAGCGCATGCACAGTAACGTGATCAGTGTATGATCAGCTTCGAGATGAGTGCATATCAGCCACGTGATGAGTGCATGATCCGCAAAGTAATTAGTGCATGATCAGCCACGTGATCAGTGTATGATCAGCCACGTGATGAGTGCATGATCCCCAACGTGATTAGTGCATGATCAGCCACGTGATCAGTGTATGATCAGCCACGTGATCAGCGCATGCACAGTAACGTGATCAGTGTATGATCAGCTTCGAGATGAGTGCATATCAGCCACGTGATGAGTGCATGATCCACAAAGTAATTAGTGCATGATCAGCCACGTGATCAGTGCATGCAAAGCCACGTTATCAGTGTACGATCAGACACGTGATCAGTGCATGATCAGCCACGTGATCAGTGTTTGTTCAGCGACGTGATGAGTGCATGGTCCCCAACGTGATTACTCTATGATCAGCCACGTGATCTGTGTATGATCAGCCACATGATGAGTGCATGATCCCCAACTTGATTAGTCCATGATCAGCCACGTAATCAGTGTATGATCAGCTTCGTGATCAGTGCATGATCAGCCACGTGATCAGTTCATGATCAGTCACGAGATCAGTGCAAGAGCAGTCACGTGATAAGTGCATGATCAGGTACGTGATCAGTGCTTGATAAGTCACGTGATCAGGGTATGATGAGCCAGGTGATCAGTGCATGATAGCCACATGACCAGTGCCTGATCAGTCTCGAAATCAGTGCATGATCAGCCATGGGATCAGTGCATGATAGGCATGTGATCAGTGCATGCAGTGCAGCCACGTAATCAGTGCGTGATCAGCCACGTGTCACTGTATGATCAGCCACGTGATCAGTGCATGTGCAGTCACGTGATCAGTGTATGATGATCCATGTGTTCACTGCTTGATAGACAAGTGATCAGTGCATGATATCTACGTGATCAGTGCATGCTCAGTCACATGAGCAGTGCATGGTCAGCCACGTGATCAGTGCATTATAGCCACGTTATCATTGCCTTCAATTACATGATCAGTGAATGTGCAGTCACCTGATTAGTGCATGGGCAGTCACGTGATCAGTGTATGATCAGCCACGTGTTCAGTGCATGATAGACACGTGATCAGTGCATGATAGCCACGTGATCATTGCATGATTAGCCACGTGATTAGTGTATGATCAGCCACGTGATCCATGCATGATCAGCAACGTCATCAGTGTATGATCAGCCACGTGAGAAGTGCAAGATCCGCAACATGATTAGTGCAAGATCAGCCACGTGGTTAGTGTATGATCAACCACGTGATTAGTGCATGATCTGCCACATGATCAGATGATCAGCACGTGATCAGTGCATGCAATGTCATGTGATCAGTGTATGATCAACTTCGTGATCAGTGCATGATGAAGTTACATGATCATTGTATGATTAGCCACGTGATCAGTGCATGATCAGTCACGTGATCATGGCATGCGAAGTCATGTGATCAGTGCATGATAGCCACGAAAACATTGCATGAACAGGTGCGTGATCAGTTCATGCGCAGTCACGTGATCAGTGCATGATAGCCACGTGATCCGTGCATGATCTGTCACGTGATCAGTGTATGGGCAGTCAGTGTATGATCAGCCACGTGATCAGTGCATGATAGCCACGTGATCAGTGCATGGTAAGCAACGTGATTAGTGCAATGTTTATACATGTTCAGATGATCAACCACTTGATCAGTGCATGATCAGCCATGTGATCAGTGCATGCTCAGTCACGTGATCAGTGTATCAGCTCGTGATCAGAGCATGATCAGCCACATGATCAGTGCATGATCAGAGGTGAAGAATGCATGATCAGGCACATGATCATTGTATGATAAGCCCGGTTATCAGTGCATGATCAGCTCATGATCAGTGCATGGTCAGCCAATATACATGCACAGTCACTGATCATTGTATGATCAGCTTCGTGGTCAGTAAGATCAGCACGTGATCAGTGCAAATCAGATGATCAGTGCATGATTCAGTCACCTGATTGAGTGCATGATCAGGCACGTGATCAGTGCAATGATCAGTTCGTGTGATCAGTGTAGGATCAGTCACGTGATCAGTGCATGATCAGCCATCTAATCAGTGTGATCAGCCACGTGATCAGTGCATGATCCACAACGTGATTAGTGCATGATCAGCCACGTGATCATGCATGACAGATGATCAGTGTACGATCTGACACGTGATCAGTGCATGATCAACCACGTGTTCAGTGTAATGTTCATATAGACGTGATGAGTCATGATCCCCAACAAGATGAAAAATCAGCAGTGATGAGTATGATCCGCCACGTGATGAGTGCATGATCCCCAACATGATTAGTGCATGATCAGCACGTGATAGTGTATGATAGCCACGTGATCAGTGCATGATCACACGTGATCAGTGCATGATCAGCCACATGATCAGTGCAATGATATCCACGTGATCAGCCGCATGATCAGTCACGTGATCAAGGGTATGATCAACCACGTGATCAAGAATGATAGACAACAGATCAGTGCATGATCAGTCACAAGTGCATGACCAGACACGTGATCAGTGCAAGAAAGTCACGTGATCAGTGTATGATCGGCTTCGTGATCAGTGCATGATACCACGTGATCAGTGCATGATCAGGTACGTGAGAGTGCATGACCAGCCACGTGAATCAATAGCAAAGTGTAGATAATTCGTATAGTGCATGATCAGCCCACGTGATCATTCATGATCAGAGATATAGATAAGAGATAGTACGATCAGTATATAAACGTGATCAGGGTATGATGAGCCAGGTGAATCAAAGAATAGCACATGAACAGTCCTGAATCAGTCTCGAATAGTGCATAGACCATGCACGGATCGTGCTGAAGGCATGGAACAGTGCATGATAGCTACGTGATCAGTGCATGATCAGCCAAGTGAGAAGTGCATGCACAGTCCGTGGTTATAGTATGATCAGCTTCGTGAATCAGAGTATGATCAGCCCGTGATCAGTGCATGTTCAGCCACGTGATAGAGTAGATCAGCCCATGATCATGCATGATCAGCCAGGTGATCAGTGCATTATCAGCAACGTGATCAGTGCAATGATCAGCCAAGTTAGAAGTGCATGCACAGTCCCGTGGTTAGTGTATGATCAGCTTCGTGATCAGAGTATAATCAGCCACGTGATCAGTGCATGTTCAGCCACGTGATCAGAGTATGATCAGCCACCTGATCAGTGCATGATCAGCCACGTGATCAGTGCATTATCAGCAACGTGATCAGTGCATGATCAGCCAAGTGATCAGTGCATGCACAGTCCCGAGGTCAGTGTATGATCATCCTTCGTGATCAGAGTATGATCAGCCACGTGATCAGTGCATGATCGCCAGTGATCAGTGCATGATATCACGTGATCAGTGCATGATCAGTCACGTGATCGGGTACGATCAACCACGTGAAATAATGAATGATAGCCAACAGATCAGTGCATGATCAGTCACGTGATCAGTGCATGATCGTCACGTGATCAGTGTATGATCAGCCACGTGAACAGGCCTGCTGAGTGACATGACCAAGGACCTACTGAGCTGCGTGATGCCTCTCTGCTGAGCTGCTTGACAATTGCCAGCTGAGCTGCGTGATTCCTGCCTGCTCATCTGCTTGACAATTGCCAGCTAGCCATCTGATTCCTGCGTATTCAGTTGCTTGATGTTTGCCAGCGAGCAGCATCATTCATCACAGCTGAGGTCCAATATTATTGCCTGCTGATTGTGTGATTCGTGGCTGCTCGCTCTTTGGTTATTGCCTCCTGAGGCAAATCATCAGTCATGAGAGCACGTGATCAGCTCATGATCAGTCACATGATAGCACCATTCAGACACGAGATCGTTGCATGCTAAGTCACGTGATCAGTTCAAGATCAGCCATGGGATTAGTGCATGATGAGCCACGTGATAAGTGCATGATCATCCACGTGATTATTGCATGCACAATCAAGTGATCAGTGCATGATAGCCAGGTGACCTGTGCATGATCAGATCACGAGATCATTGTATGATCAGCTACGTGATCAGTGCAGGATAGCCACGTGACTAGTACACGATTAATCAGTGCATGATCATCCACGTGATCAGTGCATGCACAGTCAAGTGATCAGTGCATGCAGTCACGTGATCAGTGTATAATCAGCTTCGTGATCAGAGTATGATAAGCCACGTGATCAGTGCATGATCAGCCACGTGATCAGAGTATGATCAGCCACGTGATCAGTGTATGATCAGCCAAGTGATCAGTGCATGATCAGCAACGTGATCAGTGCATGATCAGCCATGTGATCAGTGTATGATCAGCCACGTGATCAGTGCATGATCAGCCAAGTGATCAGTGCATGATCACCACCTGATCAGTGCATGATCAGCCACGTATCAGAGTATGATCAGCCACGTGGTCAGTGTATGATCAGCCAAGTGATCAGTGCATGATCCACAACATGATTAGTGCATGATCAGACACGTGATCAGTGTATGATCAGCCACGTGATCAGTGCATGATCAGCCACGTGATAAGTGCATGATCAGCAACGTGATCAGTGCATGATCAGCCAAGTGATCAGTGCATGCACAGTCCCGTGGTCAGTGTATTGTCAGCTTCGTGATCAGAGTATGATCAGGCACGTGATCAGTGCATGATCAGCCACGTGATCAGAGTATGATCAGCCACGTGATCAGTGTATGATCAGCCAAGAGATCAGTGCATGATCAGCCACGTGATCAGTGCATGATCAGCCACGTGATCAGAGTATGATCAGCCACGTGATCAGTGTATGATCAGCCAAGTGATCAGTGCATGATCCACAACATTATTAGTGCATGATCAGGCATGTGATCAGTGTATGATCAGCCACGTGATCAGTGCATGATCAGCCACGTGATCAGAGTATGATCAGCCACGTGATCAGTGCATGATCAGCCATGTGATCAGAGTATGATAGCCACGTGATCAGTGCATGATCAGCCACGTGATCAGTGCATTAATCAGCCACGTGACCAGTGCATGATCCCAACATGATTAGTGCATGATAGCCACGTGATCAGTGCATGATAGACATGTGATCAGTGCAGGATAGCTACGTGATCAGTGCATGGTCAGCCACGGAAACAGTGCATGATAGCCACATGACCCAGTGCATGATCAGCAAGATGATTAGTGCATGATCTGCCACGTGATCAGTGGATGGATCAGCTACGTGATCACTGTATTATAGCTACGGATCAGTGCATGTGCAGTCACGTGATCAGTGGTATGATCAGCCACGTGATCAGTGCATGATAGCCAAGTGATCAATGCATGAAGGCATGATCGGTGCATGCTCGGTTACCTGATCAGTGCATGATCAGTTACAGTATCAGTGCATGGGCAGTCACATGATCAGTTTATGATCAGCCACGTGATCAGTGCATGATAGGAACCTGATCAGTGCATGATAAGCAACGTGATTAGTGATGATCAGCCACGTGTTCAGTGTATGTGCAGCGACGTGATGAGTGCATGATCTCAACGTGAATACTGCATGATCAGCCACGTGATGAGTGTATGATCAGCCACGTGATGAGTGCATGATCCCAACGTGATTAGTGCATGATCAGCCACGTGATCAGTGTATGATCAGCCACGTGATCAGTGCATGATCAGCCACGTGATAGTGTATGATCAGCTTCGTGATCTGTGGCATGATCAGCCACGTGATGAGTGCATGATCCGCAAAGTAATTAGTGCATGATCAGCCCACGTGATCAGTGTATGATCAGCCCGTGATGATGCATGATCCCAACGTGATTAGTGCATGATCAGCACTGATCACGCATGCACAGTAACGTGATCAGTGTATGATCAGCTTCGAGATGAGTGCATATCAGCCACGTGATGAGTGGCATGATCCGCAAAGTAATTAGTGCATGATCAAGCCAGATGATCAGTGCATGCAAAGCCACCTTATCAGTGTACGATCAGACACGTGATCAGTGCATGATCAGCCACGTGATAGTGTTTGTTCAGCGACGTGATGAGTGCATGGTCCCCAACGTGATTACTCTATGATCAGCCACGTGATCAGTGTATGATCAGCCACATGATGAGTGCATGATCCCCACTTGATTAGTCCATGATCAGCCACGTAATCAGTGTATGATCAGCTTCGTGATCAGTGCATGATCAGCCACGTGATCAGTTCATGATCAGTCACGAGATCAGTGCAAGAGCAGTCACGTGATAAGTGCATGATCAGGTACGTGATCAGTGCTTGATAAGTCACGTGATCAGGGTATGATGAGCCAGGTGATCAGTGGCATGATAGCCACATGACCAGTGCCTGATCAGTCTCGAAATCAGTGCATGATCAGCCCATGGGATCAGTGCATGATAGGCATGTGATCAGTGCATGATAGCTACGTGATCAGTGCCATGATCAGCCACGTAATCAGGTGCCGTGATCAGCGCCACGTGTCACTGTAATGATCAGCCACGTGATCAGTGCATGTGCAGTCACGTGATCAGTGTATGATGATCCATGTGTTCACTGCTTGATAGACAAGTGATCAGTGCAATGCATATCTACGTGATCAGTGCATTCTCAGTCACATGAAGCAGTGCATGGTCAGCCACGTGATCAGTGGCATTATAGCCACGTTATCATTTGCCTTCAATTACATGATTCAGTGAATGTGCAGTCACCTGATTAGTGCATGGGCAGTCACGTGATCAGTGTATGATCAGCCACGTGTTCAGTGCATGATAGACACGTGATCAGTGCATGATAGCCACGTGATCATTGCATGATAAGTAACGTGATTAGTGCATGATTAGCCACGTGATTAGTGTATTGATCAGCCACGTGATCCATGCATGATTCAGCAACGTCATCAGTGTTATGATCAGCCACGTGAGAAGTGCAAGATCCGCAACATGATTAGTGCAAGATCAGCCACGTGGTTAGTGTATGATCAACCACGTGATTAGTGCATGATCTGCCACATGATCAGTGCATGATCAGCCACGTGATCAGTTGCATGCAATGTCATGTGATCAGTGTATGATCAACTTCGTGATCAGTGCATGATGAGTTACATGATCATGTATGATTAGCCACGTGATCAGTGCATGATCAGTCACGTGATCATGGCATGCGAAGTCATGTGATCAGTGCATGATAGCCACGAAAACATTGGCATGAACAGGTGCGTGATCAGTTCATGCGCAGTCACGTGATCAGTGCATGATTAGCCACGTGATCCGTGCATGATCTGTCACGTGATCAGTGTATGGGCAGTCAGTGTATGATCAGCCACGTGATCAGTGCATGATAGCCACGTGATCAGTGCATGGTAAGCAACGTGATTAGTGGCATGTTTAGTACATGTTTCAGCGCATGATCAGCCCACTTGATCAGTGCATGATCAGCCATGTGATCAGTGCATGCTCAGTCACGTGATCAGTGTTATTATCAGCTTTCGTGATCAGAGCATGATCAGCCACATGATCAGTGCATGATCAGGCAGGTGAAGAATGCATGATCAGGCACATGATCATTGTATGATAGCCGGTATCAGTGCATGATCAGCTTCATGATCAGTGCATGGCAGCCAAGTAATCAGTGCATGCACAGTCACCTGATCATTGTATGATCAGCTTCGGTGGTCAGTGAATGATCAGCCACGTGATCAGTGCATGATCAGGCACGTGATCAGTGCATGATCAGTCACCTGATGAGTGCATGATCAGGGCACGTGATCAGTGCATGATCAGTCATGGATCAGTGTAGGATCAGTCACGTGATCAGTGCATGATCAGCCATCTAATCAGTGTGTGATCAGCCACGTGATCAGTGCATGATCCACAACGTGATTAGTGCATGATCAGCCACGTGATCAGTGCATGACCAGACACGTGATCAGTGTACGATCTGACACGTGATCAAGTGCATGATCAACCACGTGTTCAGTGTATGTTCATCGACGTGATGAGTGCATGATCCCCCAACGTGATTATGCATGATCAGCCACGTGATGAGTGTATGATCCGCCACGTGATGAGTGCATGATCCCCAACATGATTAGTGCATGATCAGCCACGTGATCAGTGTATGATCAGCCACGTGATCAGTGCATGATCAGCCACGTGATTCAGTGCATGATCAGCCACATGATCAGTGCATGATATCCACGTGATCAGTGCATGATCAGTCACGTGATCAGGTATGATCAACCACGTGATCAATGAATGATAGACAACAGATCAGTGCATGATCAGTCACGTGATCAGTGCATGACCAGACACGTGATCAGTGCAAGCACAGTCACGTGATCAGTGTTATGATCGGCTTCGTGATCAGTGCATGATCAGCCACGTGATCAGTGCATGATCAGGCACGTGGAAGAGTGCATGACCAGCCACGTGATCAGTGCAAGCACAGTCACGTGATCAGTGTATGATCAGCTTCGTGATCAGTGCATGATCAGCCACGTGATCAGTTCATGATCAGTCACGAGATCAGTGCAAGAGCAGTCACGTGATAAGTGCATGATCAGGTACGTGATCAGTGCTTGATAAGTCACGTGATTCAGGGTATGATGAGCAGGGTGATCAGTGCATGATAGCCACATGACCAGTGCCTGATCAGTCTCGAAATCAGTGCATGATCAGCCATGGGATCATGCATGATAGGCATGTGATCAGTGCATGATAGCTACGTGATCAGTGCATGATCAGCCACGTGAGAAGTGCATGCACAGTCCCGTGGTTAGTGTATGATCAGCTTCGTGATCAGAGTATGATCAGCCACGTGATCAGTGCATGTTCAGCCACGTGATCAGAGTATGATCAGCCACCTGATCAGTGCATGATCAGCCAGGTGATCAGTTGCATTATCAGCAACGTGATCAGTGCATGATCAGCCAAGTTAGAAGTGCATGCACAGTCCCGTGGTTAGTGTTATGATCAGCTTCGTGATCAGAGTATAATCAGCCACGTGATCAGTGCATGTTCAGCCACGTGATCAGAGTATGATCAGCCACCTGATCAGTGCATGATCAGCCACGTGATCAGTGCATTATCAGCAACGTGATCAGTGCATGATCAGCCAAGTGATCAGTGCATGCACAGTCCCGAGGTCAGTGTATGATCATCTTCGTGATCAGAGTATGATCAGCCACGTGATCAGTGCATGATCAGCCACGTGATCAGTGCATGATATCCACGTGATCAGTGCATGATCAGTCACGTGATCGGGGTATGATCAACCACGTGATCAATGAATGATAGCCAACAGATCAGTGCATGATCAGTCACGTGATCAGTGCATGATCAGTCACGTGATCAGTGTATGATCAGCCACGTGAACAGTGCCTGCTGAGTGACATGACCAGGACCTACTGAGCTGCGTGATGCCTCTCTGCTGAGCTGCTTGACAATTGCCAGCTGAGCTGCGTGATTCCTGCCTGCTCATCTGCTTGACAATTGCCAGCTGAGCCATCTGATTCCTGCGTATTCAGTTGCTTGATGTTTGCCAGCTGAGCAGCATCATTCATCACAGCTGAGGTCCATGATTATTGCCTGCTGATTGTGTGATTCGTGCCTGCTCGGCTCTTTGGTTATTGCCTCCTGAGGCACATCATCAGTCCATTGAGAGCCACGTGATCAGCTCATGATCAGTCAACATGATCAGCACCATTCAGACACGAGATCGTTGCATGCTAAGTCACGTGATCAGTTCAAGATCAGCCATGGGATTAGTGCATGATGAGCCACGTGATAAGTGCATGATCATCCACGTGATTATTGCATGCACAATCAAGTGATCAGTGCATGATAGCCAGGTGACCTGTGCATGATCAGTCACGAGATCATTGTATGATCAGCTACGTGATCAGTGCAGGATAGCCACGTGACTAGTACACGATTAATCAGTGCATGATCATCCACGTGATCAGTGCATGCACAGTCAAGTGATCAGTGCATGCAGTCACGTGATCAGTGTATAATCAGCTTCGTGATCAGAGTATGATAAGCCACGTGAAACAGTGCATGATCAGCCACGTGATCAGAGTATGATCAGCCACGTGATCAGTGTATGATCAGCCAAGTGATCAGTGCATGATCAGCAACGTGATCAGTGCATGATCAGCCATGTGATCAGTGTATGATCAGCCACGTGATCAGTGCATGATCAGCCAAGTGATCAGTGCATGATCACCACCTGATCAGTGCATGATCAGCCACGTATCAGAGTATGATCAGCCACGTGGTCAGTGTATGATCAGCCAAGTGATCAGTGCATGATCCACAACATGATTAGTGCATGATCAGACACGTGATCAGTGTATGATCAGCCACGTGATCAGTGCATGATCAGCCACGTGATTAAGTGCATGATCAGCAACGTGATCAGTGCTATGATCAGCCAAGTGATCAGTGCATGCACAGTCCCGTGGTCAGTGTATTGTCAGCTTCGTGATCAGAGTATGATCAGGCACGTGATCAGTGCATGATCAGCCACGTGATCAGAGTATGATCAGCCACGTGATCAGTGTATGATCAGCCAAGAGATCAGTGCATGATCAGCCACGTGATCAGTGCATGATCATGCCACGTGATCAGAGTATGATCAGCCACGTGATCAGTGTATGATCAGCCAAGTGATCAGTGCATGATCCACAACATTATTAGTGCATGATCAGGCATGTGATCAGTGTATGATCAAGCCACGTGATCAGTGCATGATCAGCCACGTGATTCAGAGTATGATCAGCCACGTGATCAGTGCATGATCAGCCATGTGATCAGAGTATGATCAAGCCACGTGATCAGTGCATGATCAGGCCACGTGATCAGTGCATTATCAGCCACGTGACCAGTGCATGATCCCCAACATGATTAGTGCATGATAGCCACGTGATCAGTGCATGATAGACATGTGATCAGTGCAGGATAGCTACGTGATCAGTGCATGGTCAGCCACGGAAACAGTGCATGATAGCCACATGACCAGTGCATGATCAGCAAGATGATTAGTGCATGATCTGCCACGTGATCAGTGCATGATCAGCTACGTGATCACTGTATTATCAGCTACGGGATCAGTGCATGTGCAGTCACGTGATCAGTGTATGATCAGCCACGTGATCAGTGCATGATAGCCAAGTGATCAATGCATGAAAGGTACATGATCGGTGCATGCTCGGTTACCTGATCAGTGCATGATCAGTTACAGTATCAGTGCATGGGCAGTCACATGATCAGTTTATGATCAGCCACGTGATCAGTGCATGATAGGAACCTGATCAGTGCATGATAAGCAACGTGATTAGTGGATGATCAGCCACGTGTTCAGTGTATGTGCAGCGACGTGATGAGTGCATGATCTCCAACGTGAATACTGCATGATCAGCCACGTGATGAGTGTATGATCAGCCACGTGATGAGTGCATGATCCCCAACGTGATTAGTGCATGATCAGCCACGTGATCAGTGTATGATCAGCCACGTGATCAGTGCATGATCAGCCACGTGATCAGTGTATGATCAGCTTCGTGATCTGTGCATGATCAGCCACGTGATGAGTGCATGATCCGCAAAGTAATTAGTGCATGATCAGCCACGTGATCAGTGTATGATCAGCCACGTGATGAGTGCATGATCCCCAACGTGATTAGTGCATGATCAGCCATGTGATCAGCGCATGCACAGTAACGTGATCAGTGTATGATCAGCTTCGAGATGAGTGCATATCAGCCACGTGATGAGTGCATGATCCGCAAAGTAATTAGTGCATGATCAGCCACGTGATCAGTGTATGATCAGCCACGTGATGAGTGCATGATCCCCAACGTGATTAGTGCATGATCAGCCACGTGATCAGTGTATGATCAGCCACGTGATCAGCGCATGCACAGTAACGTGATCAGTGTATGATCAGCTTCGAGATGAGTGCATATCAGCCACGTGATGAGTGCATGATCCACAAAGTAATTAGTGCATGATCAGCCACGTGATCAGTGCATGCAAAGCCACGTTATCAGTGTACGATCAGACACGTGATCAGTGCATGATCAGCCACGTGATCAGTGTTTGTTCAGCGACGTGATGAGTGCATGGTCCCCAACGTGATTACTCTATGATCAGCCACGTGATCTGTGTATGATCAGCCACATGATGAGTGCATGATCCCCAACTTGATTAGTCCATGATCAGCCACGTAATCAGTGTATGATCAGCTTCGTGATCAGTGCATGATCAGCCACGTGATCAGTTCATGATCAGTCACGAGATCAGTGCAAGAGCAGTCACGTGATAAGTGCATGATCAGGTACGTGATCAGTGCTTGATAAGTCACGTGATCAGGGTATGATGAGCCAGGTGATCAGTGCATGATAGCCACATGACCAGTGCCTGATCAGTCTCGAAATCAGTGCATGATCAGCCATGGGATCAGTGCATGATAGGCATGTGATCAGTGCATGATAGCTACGTGATCAGTGCATGATCAGCCACGTAATCAGTGCGTGATCAGCCACGTGTCACTGTATGATCAGCCACGTGATCAGTGCATGTGCAGTCACGTGATCAGTGTATGATGATCCATGTGTTCACTGCTTGATAGACAAGTGATCAGTGCATGATATCTACGTGATCAGTGCATGCTCAGTCACATGAGCAGTGCATGGTCAGCCACGTGATCAGTGCATTATAGCCACGTTATCATTGCCTTCAATTACATGATCAGTGAATGTGCAGTCACCTGATTAGTGCATGGGCAGTCACGTGATCAGTGTATGATCAGCCACGTGTTCAGTGCATGATAGACACGTGATCAGTGCATGATAGCCACGTGATCATTGCATGATAAGTAACGTGATTAGTGCATGATTAGCCACGTGATTAGTGTATGATCAGCCACGTGATCCATGCATGATCAGCAACGTCATCAGTGTATGATCAGCCACGTGAGAAGTGCAAGATCCGCAACATGATTAGTGCAAGATCAGCCACGTGGTTAGTGTATGATCAACCACGTGATTAGTGCATGATCTGCCACATGATCAGTGCATGATCAGCCACGTGATCAGTGCATGCAATGTCATGTGATCAGTGTATGATCAACTTCGTGATCAGTGCATGATGAGTTACATGATCAATGTATGATTAGCCACGTGATCAGTGCATGATCAGTCACGTGATCATGGCATGCGAAGTCATGTGATCAGTGCATGATAGCCACGAAAACATTGCATGAACAGGTGCGTGATCAGTTCATGCGCAGTCACGTGATCAGTGCATGATAGCCACGTGATCCGTGCATGATCTGTCACGTGATCAGTGTATGGGCAGTCAGTGTATGATCAGCCACGTGATCAGTGCATGATAGCCACGTGATCAGTGCATGGTAAGCAACGTGATTAGTGCATGTTTAGCTACATGATCAGCGCATGATCAGCCACTTGATCAGTGCATGATCAGCCATGTGATCAGTGCATGCTCAGTCACGTGATCAGTGTATTATCAGCTTCGTGATCAGAGCATGATCAGCCACATGATCAGTGCATGATCAGGCAGGTGAAGAATGCATGATCAGGCACATGATCATTGTATGATAGCCCGGTTATCAGTGCATGATCAGCTTCATGATCAGTGCATGGTCAGCCAAGTAATCAGTGCATGCACAGTCACCTGATCATTGTATGATCAGCTTCGTGGTCAGTGAATGATCAGCCACGTGATCAGTGCATGATCAGGCACGTGATCAGTGCATGATCAGTCACCTGATGAGTGCATGATCAGGCACGTGATCAGTGCATGATCAGTCGTGTGATCAGTGTAGGATCAGTCACGTGATCAGTGCATGATCAGCCATCTAATCAGTGTGTGATCAGCCACGTGATCAGTGCATGATCCACAACGTGATTAGTGCATGATCAGCCACGTGATCAGTGCATGACCAGACACGTGATCAGTGTACGATCTGACACGTGATCAGTGCATGATCAACCACGTGTTCAGTGTATGTTCATCGACGTGATGAGTGCATGATCCCCAACGTGATTAATGCATGATCAGCCACGTGATGAGTGTATGATCCGCCACGTGATGAGTGCATGATCCCCAACATGATTAGTGCATGATCAGCCACGTGATCAGTGTATGATCAGCCACGTGATCAGTGCATGATCAGCCACGTGATCAGTGCATGATCAGCCACATGATCAGTGCATGATATCCACGTGATCAGTGCATGATCAGTCACGTGATCAGGGTATGATCAACCACGTGATCAATGAATGATAGACAACAGATCAGTGCATGATCAGTCACGTGATCAGTGCATGACCAGACACGTGATCAGTGCAAGCACAGTCACGTGATCAGTGTATGATCGGCTTCGTGATCAGTGCATGATCAGCCACGTGATCAGTGCATGATCAGGCACGTGAAGAGTGCATGACCAGCCACGTGATCAGTGCAAGCACAGTCACGTGATCAGTGTATGATCAGCTTCGTGATCAGTGCATGATCAGCCACGTGATCAGTTCATGATCAGTCACGAGATCAGTGCAAGAGCAGTCACGTGATAAGTGCATGATCAGGTACGTGATCAGTGCTTGATAAGTCACGTGATCAGGGTATGATGAGCCAGGTGATCAGTGCATGATAGCCACATGACCAGTGCCTGATCAGTCTCGAAATCAGTGCATGATCAGCCATGGGATCAGTGCATGATAGGCATGTGATCAGTGCATGATAGCTACGTGATCAGTGCATGATCAGCCACGTAATCAGTGCGTGATCAGCCACGTGTCACTGTATGATCAGCCACGTGATCAGTGCATGTGCAGTCACGTGATCAGTGTATGATGATCCATGTGTTCACTGCTTGATAGACAAGTGATCAGTGCATGATATCTACGTGATCAGTGCATGCTCAGTCACATGAGCAGTGCATGGTCAGCCACGTGATCAGTGCATTATAGCCACGTTATCATTGCCTTCAATTACATGATCAGTGAATGTGCAGTCACCTGATTAGTGCATGGGCAGTCACGTGATCAGTGTATGATCAGCCACGTGTTCAGTGCATGATAGACACGTGATCAGTGCATGATAGCCACGTGATCATTGCATGATAAGTAACGTGATTAGTGCATGATTAGCCACGTGATTAGTGTATGATCAGCCACGTGATCCATGCATGATCAGCAACGTCATCAGTGTATGATCAGCCACGTGAGAAGTGCAAGATCCGCAACATGATTAGTGCAAGATCAGCCACGTGGTTAGTGTATGATCAACCACGTGATTAGTGCATGATCTGCCACATGATCAGTGCATGATCAGCCACGTGATCAGTGCATGCAATGTCATGTGATCAGTGTATGATCAACTTCGTGATCAGTGCATGATGAGTTACATGATCAATGTATGATTAGCCACGTGATCAGTGCATGATCAGTCACGTGATCATGGCATGCGAAGTCATGTGATCAGTGCATGATAGCCACGAAAACATTGCATGAACAGGTGCGTGATCAGTTCATGCGCAGTCACGTGATCAGTGCATGATAGCCACGTGATCCGTGCATGATCTGTCACGTGATCAGTGTATGGGCAGTCAGTGTATGATCAGCCACGTGATCAGTGCATGATAGCCACGTGATCAGTGCATGGTAACCAACGTGATTAGTGCATGTTTAGCTACATGTTCAGTGCATGATCAGCCACTTGATCAGTGCATGATCAGCCATGTGATCAGTGCATGCTCAGTCACGTGATCAGTGTATTATCAGCTTCGTGATCAGAGCATGATCAGCCACATGATCAGTGCATGATCAGGCAGGTGAAGAATGCATGATCAGGCACATGATCATTGTATGATAGCCCGGTTATCAGTGCATGATCAGCTTCATGATCAGTGCATGTCAGCCAAGTAATCAGTGCATGCACAGTCACCTGATCATTGTATGATCAGCTTTCGTGGTCAGTGAATGATCAGCCACGTGATCAGTGCATGATCAGGCACGTGATCAGTGCATGATCAGTCACCTGATGAGTGCATGATCAGGCACGTGATCAGTGCATGATCAGTCGTGTGATCAGTGTAGGATCAGGCACGTGATCAGTGCATGATCAGCCATCTAATCAGTGTGTGATCAGCCACGTGATCAGTGCATGATCCACAACGTGATTAGTGCATGATCAGCCCACGTGATCAGTGCATGACCAGACACGTGATCAGTGTACGATCTGACACGTGATCAGTGCATGATCAACCACGTGTTCAGTGTATGTTCATCGACGTGATGAGTGCATGATCACCAACGTGATTAATGCATGATCAGCCACGTGATGAGTGTATGATCCGCCACGTGATGAGTGCATGATCCCCAACATGATTAGTGCATGATCAGCCACGTGATCAGTGTATGATCAGCCACGTGATCAGTGCATGATCAGCCAACGTGATCAGTGCATGATCAGCCACATGATCAGTGCATGATATCCACGTGAATCAGTGCATGAATCAGTCACGTGATCAGGGGTATGATCAACCACGTGATCATGAATGATAGACAACAGATCAGTGCATGATCAGTCACGTGATCAGTGCATGACCAGACACGTGATCAGTGCAAGCACAGTCAGGTGATCAGTGTATGATCGGCTTCGTGATCAGTGGGCATGATCAGCCACGTGATCAGTGCATGATCAGGCACGTGAAGAGTGCATGACCAGCCACCGTGATCAGTGCAAGCACAGTCACCGTGATCAGTGTAATGATCAGCTTCATGATCAGTGCATGGTCAGCCAGGTGATCAGTGTAATGATCTGCCACGTGATCAGTGCATGATCAGCTACGTGATCACTGTATGATCAGCGACTTGATCAGTGCATGTGCAGTCAGGTTATCTGTGTATGATCAGCCAAGTGATCAGTGCATGATCCACAACATGATTAGTGCATGATCAGGCACGTGATCAGTGTATGATCAGACACGTGATCAGTGCATGATCAGCCACGTGAATCCGTGCATGATCAGCCACGTGATCAGTGCATGATCAGCCACGTGATCAGTGCATGATCAGCCAAGTGATCAGTGCATGCACAGTCCCGTGGTCAGTGTATGATCAGCTTCGTGATCAGAGTATGATCAGCCACGTGATCAGTGCATGATCAGCCAACTTTGATCAGTGCATGATCAGGCACGTGTTCAGTGCATGAATCTGTCATGTGATCAGTGCATTGATCAGCCACGTATTAGTGTGTGATCAGCCACGTGATCAGTGCATGATCAGCCACGTGATGAGTGCATGATCCGCAAAAGAAATTTAGTGCATGATCAGACACATGATCAGTGTATGATCAGCCACGTGATCAGTGCATGATCAGCCGGGTGATCAGCGCATGCACAGTAACGTGATCAGTGTATGATCAAGCTTCGTGATCAGTGCATGATCATCTACGTGATGAGTGCATGAACTGCAAAGTAATTAGTGCATGATCAGCCACGTGATCAGTGCATGATCAGGCACGTGATCAGTGCATGATCAGCCACGTGATCAGTGCATGATCAGCCACGTGAAGAGTGCATGATATGTCACGTGATCAGTGGATTATAGCCAGGTTATCAGTGCACGATCAGCCAGGTGATCAGTGCATGATCAGTCACGTGATCAGTGTATGATCAGCCACGTGATCAGTGCATGATAACTACATGACTAGTGCATGATCAGTCACGTGATCAGTGCATGTTCAGTCACGGGATCAGTGCATGATAGCCATTTGATCAGTGCATGATAGCTACGTGATCAGTGCATGATCAGCCACGTAATCAGTGCATGATCAGCCACTTGATCTCTGTATGATCAGCCACGTGATCAGTGCATGTGTAGTCATGTTTGATCAGTGTATGATCAGCCACGTGTTCAGTACATGATAGCCAAGTAATCAATGCATGATAGCTAAGTGATCAGTGCATGCTCAGTCACATGAGCAGTGCATGATCAGCCCACGTGATCCATGCATGACAGCCACGTTATCAATTGCTTCAAATTATGTGATCAGTGCATGTGCAGTCCACGTGATTCGTGCATGGGCACTCACGTGATCAGTGTATGATTAGCCACGTGTTCCGTGCATGAGAGACACGTGATCAGGGCATGATAGCCACGTGATCGTTGCCTACAATTACGTGAACAGTGCATGTGCAGTCACGTTGATCAGGGAATGATAGCCACGTGATCAGTGAATGATCAGTCACATGATCAGGGCCTGATCAGTAAAAGTGATCAGTGCATGATCATCCACATGATCTGTGCATTATAGCCACGTGATCAGTTCTTGATTAGGCACATGATCAGCACCATTCAGACACGAGATCACTGCATGCTGAGTCACGTGATCAGTTCATGATCAGCGACGTGATCAGTGTAAGATCAGCTATGTGATCAGTGCATGATCAGCCACGTGATCAGTGCATGATCAGCAACGTGATCAGTGCATGATCAGCCAAGTGATCAGTCCATGGACAGTCCCGTGGTCAGTGTATGATCAGCTTCGTGATCAGAGTATGATCAGCCACGTGATCAGTGCATTTTCAGCCATGTGATCAGTGCATGATCCGCAAACATGATTAGTGCATGATAGCCACTGATCAGTGCATGATAGACATGTGATCAGTGCAGGATAGGTACATGATCGGTGCATGATCATTGCCTACAATTACGTGAACAGTGCATGTGCAGTCACGTTATCAGTGTATGATCAGCCACGAGATCACTGCATGATCAGGTACGTGGATCAGTGCATGATCAGTCATGTGATCAGTGTATGATCAGTCACGTGATTACTGCATGATCAGCCACGTAATCAGTGTGTGATCAGCCACGTGATCAGTGCATGATCCACACGTGATTAGTGCATGATCAGGCACGTGATCAGTGCATGACCAGCCACGTGATCAGTGCAAGCACAGTCACGTGATCAGTGTATGATCAGCTTCGTGATCAGTGCATGATCAGCCACGTGATCAGTGCATGATCAGACGTGAAGAGTGCAATGACCAGCCACGTGATCAGTGCAAGCACAGTCACGTGATCAGTGTATGATCAGCTTTCGTGATCAGTGCATTGGTCAGCAGGCCAGGTGATCAGTGCATGAATCTGCCACGTGATCAGTGCATGTGCAGTCAGGTTATCAGTGCATGATAGCCAAGTGATCAATGCATGATAGGTACATGATCGGTGCAAGATGCTGAGATTACATGATCAGTGCATGATCAGTTTACAGGATCATTGAATGGGCAGTCACGTGATCAGTTTATGATCAGCCACGTGATCATTGCATGATAGGAAGCTGATCAGTGCATGATAAGCAAAGTGATTAGTGCAATCAGCCACGTGATCAGTGTATGATCAGCCATGTGATGAGTGCATGATCCCCAACCTGATTAGTGCATGATCAGCCACGTGATCAATGTATGATCAGCCACGTGATTAGTGAATGATCAACCACGTGTTCAGTGTATGTTCAGCGACGTGATTAGTGCATGATCGCCAACGTGATTACTGCATGTTCAGCCACGTGATGAGTGTATGATCAGCCCCGTGATGAGTGCATGATCACCAACGTGATTAGTGCATGATCAGCCACGTGATCAGTGTATGATCAGTCACGTGATCAGTGCATGATCAGCCGCGTGGTCAGTGCATGCACAGTCACGTGATCAGTGTATGATCAGCTTTGTGATCAGTGCATGATCAGCACGTGATCAGTGCATGACCAGGCACGTGATCAGTGCATGATCTGTCCTGTGATCAGTGTATGATCAGCCACGTGATCAGTGCATGATCAGCTAAGTAATCAGTGTGTGATCAGCCACGTGATCATTGCATGACCAGCCACATGATCAGTGCAAGCACAGTCAGGTGATCAGTGTATGATCAGCGACGGGATCAGTGCATGTGCAGTCACGTTGTCAGTGCATGATCTGACACGTGATGAGTGCATGATCTGCAAAGTAATTAGTGCATGATCAGCCACGTGATCAGTGCATGTTCAGGCACGTGATCAGTGCATGATCAGTCATGTGATCAGTGTATGATCAGCCACGTGATCAGTGCATGATCAGCCACGTAATCAGTGTGTGATCAGCCACGTGGTCAGTGCATGATCCACAAGGTGATTAGTGCATGATCAACCACGTGATCAGTGCATGACCAGCCACGTGATCAGTGCAAGCACAGTCAGGTGGTCAGTGTATGATCAGCTTCGTGATCAGAGCATGATCAGCCACTTGGTCAGTTCATGATCAGGCACGCGAAGTGTGCATGATCAGTCACGTGATTAGTTTACGATAGCCAGGTTATCAGTGCATGATCAGCCACGTGATCAGTGCATGATATCCACGTGATCAGTGCATGATCAGTCACGAGATCGCGGTATGTTCAACCACGTGATCAATGAATGATAGCCACCAGATCAGTGCATGATCAGCCACGTGATCAGTGCATGACCAGCCACGGGATCAGTGCAAGCACAGTCACGTGATCAGTGTATGATCAGCTTCGTGATCAGTGCATGATCAGCCACGTGATCAGTGCATGATCAGGCACGTGAAGAGTGCATGATCATCACGTGATCAGTGTATGATAGTCAGGTTATCAGTGCATGATCAGCCTAGTGATCAGTGCATGAACTGCCACGTGATCAGTGCATGATCAGCTACGTGATCACTGTATGATCAGCGACGGGATCAGTGCATGTGCAGTCACGTTATCAGTGTATGATCAGCCACGTGATCAGTGCATGGTAGCCAAGTGATCAATGCATGATAGGTACATGATCAGTGCATGCTCAGTTACATGATCAGTGCATGATCAGTTACAGTATCAGTGAATGGGCAGTCACGTGATCAGTTTATGATCAGCCACGTGATCAGTGCATGAATGGAACCTGATCAGTGCATGATAAGCAACGTGATTAGTGCATGATCAGCCACGTGATCAGTGTATGATCAGACATGTGATCAGTGCATGATCAGCCACGTGATCAGTGTATGATCAGCCATGTGATGAGTGCATGATCCCCAACCTGATTAGTGCATGATCAGCCACGTGATCAATGTATGATCAGCCACGTGATTAGTGAATGATCAACCACGTGTTCAGTGTATGTTCAGCGACGTGATTAGTGCATGATCGCCAACGTGATTACTGCATGATCAGCCACGTGATGAGTGTATGATCAGCCCCGTGATGAGTGCATGATCACCAACGTGATAAGTGCATGATCAGCCACGTGATCAGTGTATGATCAGCCACATGATCAGTGCATGATCAGGCAGGTGAAGAATGCATGATCAGGCACATGATCATTGTATGATAGCCCGGTTATCAGTGCATGATCAGCTTCATGATCAGTGCATGGTCAGCCAAGTAATCAGTGCATGCACAGTCACCTGATCATTGTATGATCAGCTTCGTGGTCAGTGCATGATCAGCCACGTGATCAGTGCATGATCAGGCACGTGATCAGTGCATGATCAGTCACCTGATGAGTGCATGATCAGGCACGTGATCAGTGCATGATCAGTCGTGTGATCAGTGTAGGATCAGTCACGTGATCAGTGCATGATCAGCCATCTAATCAGTGTGTGATCAGCCACGTGATCAGTGCATGATCCACAACGTGATTAGTGCATGATCAGCCACGTGATCAGTGCATGACCAGACACGTGATCAGTGTACGATCTGACACGTGATCAGTGCATGATCAACCACGTGTTCAGTGTATGTTCATCGACGTGATGAGTGCATGATCCCCAACGTGATTAATGCATGATCAGCCACGTGATGAGTGTATGATCCGCCACGTGATGAGTGCATGATCCCCAACATGATTAGTGCATGATCAGCCACGTGATCAGTGTATGATCAGCCACGTGATCAGTGCATTATCAGCCACGTGATCAGTGCATGATCAGCCACATGATCAGTGCATGATATCCACGTGATCAGTGCATGATCAGTCACGTGATCAGGGTATGATCAACCACGTGATCAATGAATGATAGACAACAGATCAGTGCATGATCAGTCACGTGATCAGTGCATGACCAGACACGTGATCAGTGCAAGCACAGTCACGTGATCAGTGTATGATCGGCTTCGTGATCAGTGCATGATCAGCCACGTGATCAGTGCATGATCAGGCACGTGAAGAGTGCATGACCAGCCACGTGATCAGTGCCAAGCACAGTCACGTGATCAGTGTATGATCAGCTTCATGATCAGTGCATGGTCAGCCAGGTGATCAGTGTATGATCTGCCACGTGGATCAGTGCATGATCAGCTACGTGATCACTGTATGATCAGCGACTTGATCAGTGCATGTGCAGTCAGGTTATCTGTGTATGATCAGCCAAAGTGATTCAGTGCATGATCCACAACATGATTAGTGCATGATCAGGCACGTGATCAGTGTATGATCAGACACGTGATCAGTGCATGATCAGGCCACGTGATCCGTGCATGTCAGCCACGTGATCAGTGGCATGATCAGCCACATGAATCAGTGCATGATCAGCCAAGTGATCAGTGCATGCACAGTCCCGTGGTCAGTGTATGATCAGCTTCGTGATCAGAGTATGATCAGCCACGTGATCAGTGCATGATCAGCCACTTGATCAGTGCATGATCAGGCACGTGTTCAGTTGCATGATCTGTCATGTGATCAGTGCATGATCAGCCACGTAATTAGTGTGTGATCAGCCACGTGATCAGTGCATGATCAGCCACGTGATGAGTGCATGATCCGCAAAGAATTTAGTGCATGATCAGACACATGATCAGTGTATGATCAGCCACGTGATCAGTGCATGATCAGCCGGGTGATCAGCGCATGCACAGTAACGTGGTCAGTGTATGATCAGCTTCGTGATCAGTGCATGATCAGCTACGTGATGAGTGCATGAACTGCAAAGTAATTAGTGCATTGATCAGCCACGTGATCAGTGCATGATCAGGCACGTGATCAGTGCATGATCAGCCACGTTGATCAGTGCATGATCAGCCACGTGAAGAGTGCATGATATGTCACGTGATCAGTGGATTATAGCCAGGTTATCAGTGCACGATCAGCCAGGTGATCAGTGCATGATCAGTCACGTGATCAGTGTTATGATCAGCCACGGTGATCAGTGCATGATAACTACATGACTAGTGCATGATCAGTCACGTGATCAGTGCATGTTCAGTCACGGGATCAGTGCATGATAGCCATTTGATCAGTGCATGATAGCTACGTGATCAGTGCATGATCAGCCACGTAATCAGTGCATGATCAGCCACTTGATCTCTGTATGATCAGCCACGTGATCAGATGCATGTGTAGTCATGTTGATCAGTGTATGATCAGCCACGTGTTCAGTACATGATAGCCAAGTAATCAATGCATGATAGCTAAGTGATCAGTGCATGCTCAGTCACATGAGCAGTGCATGATCAGCCACGTGATCCATGCATGACAGCCACGTTATCATTGCCTTCAATTATGTGATCAGTGCATGTGCAGTCACGTGATTCGTGCATGGGCACTCACGTGATCAGTGTATGATTAGCCACGTGTTCCGTGCATGAGAGACACGTGATCAGGGCATGATAGCCACGTGATCATTGCCTACAATTACGTGAACAGTGCATGTGCAGTCACGTGATCAGTGCATGATAGCCACGTGATCAGTGAATGATCAGTCACGTGATCAGGGCCTGATCAGTAAAGTGATCAGTGCATGATCATCCACATGATCTGTGCATTATAGCCACGTGATCAGTTCTTGATTAGGCACATGATCAGCACCATTCAGACACGAGATCACTGCATGCTGAGTCACGTGATCAGTTCATGATCAGCGACGTGATCAGTGTAAGATCAGCTATGTGATCAGTGCATGATCAGCCACGTGATCAGTGTATGATCAGCCACGTGATCAGTGCATGATCAGCCAAGTGATCAGTCCATGGACAGTCCGTGGTCAGTGTATGATCAGCTTCGTGATCAGAGTATGATCAGCCACGTGATCAGTGCATTTTAGCCATGTGATCAGTGCATGATCCGCAACATGATTAGTGCATGATAGCCACTGATCAGTGCATGATAGACATGTGATCAGTGCAGGATAGGTACATGATCGGTGCATGATCATTGCCTACAATTACGTGAACAGTGCATGTGCAGTCACGTTATCAGTGTATGATCAGCCACGAGATCACTGCATGATCAGGTACGTGATCAGTGCATGATCAGTCATGTGATCAGTGTATGATCAGTCACGTGATTACTGCATGATCAGCCACGTAATCAGTGTGTGATCAGCCACGTGATCAGTGCATGATCCACAACGTGATTAGTGCATGATCAGGCACGTGATCAGTGCATGACCAGCCACGTGATCAGTGCAAGCACAGTCACGTGATCAGTGTATGATCAGCTTCGTGATCAGTGCATGATCAGCCACGTGATCAGTGCATGATCAGGCACGTGAAGAGTGCATGACAGCCACGTGATCAGTGCAAGCACAGTCACGTGATCAGTGTATGATCAGCTTCGTGATCAGTGCATGGTCAGCCAGGTGATCAGTGGCATGATCTGCCACGTGATCAGTGCATGTGCAGTCAGGTTATCAGTGCATGATAGCCAAGTGATCAATGCATGATAGGTACATGATCGGTGCATGCTCAGTTACATGATCAGTGGCATGATCAGTTTACAGGATCATTGAATGGGCAGTCACGTGATCAGTTTATGATCAGCCACTGTGATCATTGCATGATAGGAAGCTGATCAGTGGCATTGATAAGCAAAGGTGATTAGTGCATGATCAGCCACGTTGCATCAGTGTATGATCAGCCATGTGATGAGTGCATGATCCCCAACCTGATTAGTGGCATGATCAGCCACGTGATCAATGTATGATCAAGCCACGTGATTAGTGAATGATCAACCACGTGTTCAGTGTATGTTCAGCGACGTGATTAGTGCATGATCTGCCAACGTGATTAGTGCATGTTCAGCCACGTGATGAGTGTATGATCAGCCCCGTGATGAGTGCATGATCACCAACGTGATTAGTGCATGATCAGCCACGTGATCAGTGTATGATCAGTCACGTGATCAGTGCATGATCAGCCGCGTGGTCAGTGCATGCACAGTCACGTGATCAGTGTATGATCAGCTTTGTGATCAGTGCATGATCAGCCACGTGATCAGTGCATGACCAGGCACGTGATCAGTGCATGATCTGTCCTGTGATCAGTGTATGATCAGCCACGTGATCAGTGCATGATCAGCTAAGTAATCAGTGTGTGATCAGCCACGTGATCATTGCATGACCAGCCACATGATCAGTGCAAGCACAGTCAGGTGATCAGTGTATGATCAGCGGACGGATCAGTGCATGTGCAGTCACGTTGTCAGTGCATGATCTGCCACGTGATGAGTGCATGATCTGCAAAGTAATTAGTGCATGATCAGCCACGTGATCAGTGCATGTTCAGGCACGTGATCAGTGCATGATCAGTCATGTGATCAGTGTATGATCAGCCACGTGATCAGTGCATGATCAGCCACGTAATCAGTGTGTGATCAGCCACGTGGTCAGTGCATGATCCACAAGGTGATTAGTGCATGATCAACCACGTGATCAGTGCATGACCAGCCACGTGATCAGTGCAAGCACAGTCAGGTGGTCAGTGTATGATCAGCTTCGTGATCAGAGCATGATCAGCCACTTGGTCAGTTCATGATCAGGCACGCGAAGTGTGCATGATCAGTCACGTGATTAGTTTACGATAGCCAGGTTATCAGTGCATGATCAGCCACGTGATCAGTGCATGATATCCACGTGATCAGTGCATGATCAGTCACGAGATCGCGGTATGTTCAACCACGTGATCAATGAATGATAGCCACCAGATCAGTGCATGATCAGCCACGTGATCAGTGCATGACCAGCCACGGGATCAGTGCAAGCACAGTCACGTGATCAGTGTATGATCAGCTTCGTGATCAGTGCATGATCAGCCACGTGATCAGTGCATGATCAGGCACGTGAAGAGTGCATGATCATCACGTGATCAGTGTATGATAGTCAGGTTATCAGTGCATGATCAGCCTAGTGATCAGTGCATGAACTGCCACGTGATCAGTGCATGATCAGCTACGTGATCACTGTATGATCAGCGACGGGATCAGTGCATGTGCAGTCACGTTATCAGTGTATGATCAGCCACGTGATCAGTGCATGGTAGCCAAGTGATCAATGCATGATAGGTACATGATCAGTGCATGCTCAGTTACATGATCAGTGCATGATCAGTTACAGTATCAGTGAATGGGCAGTCACGTGATCAGTTTATGATCAGCCACGTGATCAGTGCATGAATGGAACCTGATCAGTGCATGATAAGCAACGTGATTAGTGCATGATCAGCCACGTGATCAGTGTATGATCAGACATGTGATCAGTGCATGATCAGCCACGTGATCAGTGTAAGATCAGCCATGTGATGAGTGCATGATCCCTAACCTGATTAGTGCATGATCAGCCACGTGATCAATGTATGATCAGCCACGTGATTAGTGCATGATCAGCAACGTGATCAGTGCATGATCAGCCAAGTGAGAAGTGCATGCACAGTCCCGTGGTTAGTGTATGATCAGCTTCGTGATCAGAGTATGATCAGCCACGTGATCAGTGCATGTTCAGCCACGTGATCAGAGTATGATCAGCCACCTGATCAGTGCATGATCAGCCAGGTGATCAGTGCATTATCAGCAACGTGATCAGTGCATGATCAGCCAAGTTAGAAGTGCATGCACAGTCCCGTGGTTAGTGTATGATCAGCTTCGTGATCAGAGTATAATCAGCCACGTGATCAGTGCATGTTCAGCCACGTGATCAGAGTATGATCAGCCACCTGATCAGTGCATGATCAGCCACGTGATCAGTGCATTATCAGCAACGTGATCAGTGCATGATCAGCCAAGTGATCAGTGCATGCACAGTCCCGAGGTCAGTGTATGATCATCTTCGTGATCAGAGTATGATCAGCCACGTGATCAGTGCATGATCAGCCACGTGATCAGTGCATGATATCCACGTGATCAGTGCATGATCAGTCACGTGATCGGGGTATGATCAACCACGTGATCAATGAATGATAGCCAACAGATCAGTGCATGATCAGTCACGTGATCAGTGCATGATCAGTCACGTGATCAGTGTATGATCAGCCACGTGAACAGTGCCTGCTGAGTGACATGACCAGGACCTACTGAGCTGCGTGATGCCTCTCTGCTGAGCTGCTTGACAATTGCCAGCTGAGCTGCGTGATTCCTGCCTGCTCATCTGCTTGACAATTGCCAGCTGAGCCATCTGATTCCTGCGTATTCAGTTGCTTGATGTTTGCCAGCTGAGCAGCATCATTCATCACAGCTGAGGTCCATGATTATTGCCTGCTGATTGTGTGATTCGTGCCTGCTCGGCTCTTTGGTTATTGCCTCCTGAGGCACATCATCAGTCCATGAGAGCCACGTGATCAGCTCATGATCAGTCACATGATCAGCACCATTCAGACACGAGATCGTTGCATGCTAAGTCACGTGATCAGTTCAAGATCAGCCATGGGATTAGTGCATGATGAGCCACGTGATAAGTGCATGATCATCCACGTGATTATTGCATGCACAATCAAGTGATCAGTGCATGATAGCCAGGTGACCTGTGCATGATCAGTCACGAGATCATTGTATGATCAGCTACGTGATCAGTGCAGGATAGCCACGTGACTAGTACACGATTAATCAGTGCATGATCATCCACGTGATCAGTGCATGCACAGTCAAGTGATCAGTGCATGCAGTCACGTGATCAGTGTATAATCAGCTTCGTGATCAGAGTATGATAAGCCACGTGATCAGTGCATGATCAGCCACGTGATCAGAGTATGATCAGCCACGTGATCAGTGTATGATCAGCCAAGTGATCAGTGCATGATCAGCAACGTGATCAGTGCATGATCAGCCACGTGATCAGTGTATGATCAGCCACGTGATCAGTGCATGATCAGCCAAGTGATCAGTGCATGATCACCACCTGATCAGTGCATGATCAGCCACGTATCAGAGTATGATCAGCCACGTGGTCAGTGTATGATCAGCCAAGTGATCAGTGCATGATCCACAACATGATTAGTGCATGATCAGACACGTGATCAGTGTATGATCAGCCACGTGATCAGTGCATGATCAGCCACGTGATAAGTGCATGATCAGCAACGTGATCAGTGCATGATCAGCCAAGTGATCAGTGCATGCACAGTCCCGTGGTCAGTGTATTGTCAGCTTCGTGATCAGAGTATGATCAGGCACGTGATCAGTGCATGATCAGCCACGTGATCAGAGTATGATCAGCCACGTGATCAGTGTATGATCAGCCAAGAGATCGTGCATGATCAGCCACGTGATCAGTGCATGATCAGCCACGTGATCAGAGTATGATCAGCCACGTGATCAGTGTATATGATCAGCCAAGTGATCAGTGCATGATCCACAACATTATTAGTGCATGATCAGGCATGTGATCAGTGTATGATCAGCCACGTGATCAGTGCATGATCAGCCACGTGATCAGAGTATGATCAGCCACGTGATCAGTGCATGACAGCCATGTGATCAGAGTATGATCAGCCACGTGATCAGTGCATGATCAGCCACGTGATCAGTGCATTATCAGCCACGTGACCAGTGCATGATCCCCAACATGATTAGTGCATGATAGCCACGTGATCAGTGCATGATAGACATGTGATCAGTGCAGGATAGCTACGTGATCAGTGCATGGTCAGCCACGGAAACAGTGCATGATAGCCACATGACCAGTGCATGATCAGCAAGATGATTAGTGCATGATCTGCCACGTGATCAGTGCATGATCAGCTACGTGATCACT
>NW_020191483.1:0-23656 GCF_002263795.3 Bos taurus
CGTGATCATGCATGCGCAATCATGTTGATCAGTGCATGATGTAGCCACGTGATCACTGCATGATGCATTCACGTAGTGATAGGTGTGTGATCAGCGACGTGAACAGTAGATGCTCAGAAACGTGATCAGGGCCTGCTGAGCTGCGTGATTACTGTCTGCTCATCTGCTTGACAATTGCAGCTGAGCTGTACGATTCCTGCCTGTCATCTCCTTGACAATTGCCACCTGTGCTGCATAATTCCTGCCTGATCATCTACTTGATTATTGCCAGCTGAGCAGCATGATTTCTCAAAGCTGAGTTCCATGATTATAGCCTGCTGACTGATTCCTGCCTACTCAGCTCTTTGTTCATTGTCTCCAGATGCACATGATCAGCACATGATGAGTCACATGATGAATGGCATGATAAGCCAGGTGATCAGTGCATGATCAATTACGTGATCAGCTGCATGATCAGTCATGTGACCAGTACATGGTGGCTGCGTGATCACTGCATGATCAGCCACGTGAGCAGTGCATGATAGCCACGTGTTCAGTGCATGATCAGTCACGTGATCAGTGCATGGTCAGTCACGTGATCAGTGCCATGATCATCCACGTGATCAGTGCATGGTGAAGTCATGTAGTCAATGCATGATAGCGCCATAATCAGTGCACGATCAGTCCCGTGATGAGTGTATGATCAGCCAAGTGATCAGTGCAAGATAGCTACGTGATCAGTGCATGATCAGTCACATGATCAGTGCATGATCAGCCACGTCATCAGTGCATGATAGCCACGTGAGCAGTGCATACAATTACGTGATCACTGCATGCGCAATCATGTGATCAGTGCATGAGAGCCACGTGATCAGTGCATGATCATTCACGTGATAGGTGTGTGATCAGCAACGTGAACAGTGCATGCTCAGTCACGTGATCAGGGCCTGCTGAGCTGCGTGATTAGTGTCTGCTCATCTGCTTGACAATTGCCAGCTGAGCTGTACGATTCCTGCCTGTCATCTGCTTGACAATTGCCACCTGTGCTGCATAATTCGTGCCTGCTCATCTACTTGATTATTGCCAGCTGAGCAGCATGATTTCTCAAAGCTGAGTTCCATGATTATAGCCTGTTGACTGATTCCTGCCTACTCAGCTCTTTGTTCATTGCCTCCAGATGCACATGATCAGTGTGTGACACCAAACATGATCAGCACATGATGAGTCACATGATGAATGCATGATAAGCCAGGTGATCAGTGCATGATCAATTACGTGATCAGTGCATGATCAGTCATGTGACCAGTACATGGTGGCTGCGTGATCACTGCATGATCAGCCACGTGAGCAGTGCATGATAGCCACGTGATCAGTGCATGATCAGTCACGTGATCAGTGCATGATCAGTCACGTGTTCAGTGCATGATCTGCCACGTGATCAGTGCATGATCAATTACGTGGTCAGTGCATGATCACTCACGGGACCATTACATGGTAGCTAGGTGATCATTGCATGATCAGCCACGTGATCAGTGCATGATCAATTACGTGATCAGTGCATGATCAGTTACGTGAGCAGTGCATGATCAGCCACGTGATCAGTGCATGATATCCAAGTGATCAGTGCATGATCAATCACGTGATCAGTGCATGATCACTCACGGGACCATTACATGGTAGCTAGGTGATCATTGCATGATCAGCCACCTGATCAGTGCATGATCAATTACGTGATCAGTGCATGATCAGTTACGTGATCAGTTTATGATCAGCCACGTGATCAGTGCATGATATCCATGTGATCAGTGCATGATCAATCACGTTATCAGTGTATGATCAGCCACGTGAACAGTGCATGCTCAGTCACGTGATCAGGGCCTGCTGAGCTGCGTGATTACTGTCTGCTCATCTGCTTGACAATTGCCAGCTGAGCTGCACGATTCCTGCCTGTCATCTGCTTGACAATTGCCAGCTGTGCTGCGTAATTCCTGCCTGCTCAGCTGCTTGATTATTGCCAGCTGAGCAGCATGATTCCTCACAGCTGAGTTCCATGATTATTGCCTGCTGACTGTATGATTCGTGCCTACTCAGCTCTTTGTTTATTGCCTCCAGAGGCACATGATCAGTGTATGATAGCAAACATGTTCAGCGCACGATCAGTCACATGATCAGCGCCATTAAGTCACGTGATCACTACATGATAGTCATGTGATCAGTCCATGCTCAGTCACGGTATCAGTGCATGATAAGCCACGTGATCAGTGCATGATCTGCCACATGATTAGTGTATGATCATCCACGTGATCAGTGCATGGGCAGTCATGTGATCAGTGCATGATATAGACGTGATCAGTGCATGATCAGTCTCGTGATCAGTGCATGATAGCCACGTGATCAGTGCATGATCAGTCACCTGATAGGTGTATGATCATTCACGTGACCTGTACATGGTCGCTACATGATCATTGCATCATCAGCCACGTGAGTAGTGCACGATAGCCACGTGATCAATGCATGATCAGTCACGTGATCAGTGCATGATCAGTCATGTGACCAGTACATGGTAGCTGCGTGATCATCGCATGATCAGCCACGTGAGCAGTGCCTGATAGCCACGTGATCAGTGCATGATCAGACACGAGATCAGTGTATGATCAGTCATGTGATCAGTGTATGATCAGCCACATGATCAGTGCATGATCAGCCAGGTGATCAGTACATGATAGCTACGTAATCAGTTCATGATTAGTCACCTGATCTGTGCATGACCAGGCAGGTGATCAGTGTATGATCAGCCACGTTAACAGTGCAATATAGCCACGTGATCAGTGCATGATCAGTCACCTGATGGGTGTATGATCGGTCACGTGACCGGAACATGGAAGCTTCATGATCATTGCATGATCAGCCACGTGATCAGTGCATGATAGCCACTTGATCAGGGCATGATCAGTCTCGTGACCAGTGCATGATCAGCCACGTGAGTAGTGCATGATAGCCACGTGATCATTGCATGATCAGCCACGTGAGTAGTGCATGATAGCCACGTGATCAGTGCATTATCAGACACAAGATCAGTGCATGATCAGTCACGTGATCAGTGCATGATCAGCCACGTGATCAGTGCATGACCAGGCACGTGATCAGTGTATGTCCAGCCAAGTGATCAGTGCATTATAGCCACGTGATCAGTGCATGATCACTCACATGATCAGTGCATGATCAGTCACGTGATAGGTGTGTGATCATCCACGTGAACAGTGCATGCTAAGTCACGTGATCAGGGCCTGCTGGGCTGCGTGATTACTGTCTGCTCATCTGCTTGACAATTTCCAGCTGAGCTGCACGATTCCTGCCTGTCATCTCCTTGACAATTGCCACCTGTGCTGCGTAATTCCTGCCTGCTCATCTACTTGATTATTGCCAGCTGAGCAGCATGATTTCTCAGAGGTGAGTTCCATGATTATAGCCTGCTGACTGATTCCTGCCTACTCAGCTCTATGTTCATTGCTTCCAGAGGCACATGATCAGTGTGTGACACCAAACATGATCAGCACATGATCAGTCACATAATCAATGCATGATAAGGCAGGTGGTCAGTGCATGATCAATTATGTGATCAGTGCATGATCAGTCATGTGACCAGTACATGATAGCCACGTGATCAGTGCATGATCAGTCACGTGATACGTGTGTGATCAGCCACGTGATCAGTGCATGTTATCCACGTGATCAGTGCAGGATAGCCACGTGGTCACTTCATGATTATTTACGTGATCTGTACATGATCAGTCACGTGATACGTGTGTGATCAGCCACCGGATCAGTGCGTGATGAGCCATGTGATCAGTGCAGGATCAATTACGTGATCAGTGCATGATCAGTCACATGACCAGTATATGGTTGCTACATGATCATTTCGTGATCAGCCACGTGATCAGTGCTTGGTAGCCACGTGATCAGTGCATGATAGCCACATGTCAGTGCATGAGAGCCACGTGATCAGTGCATGATCAGTCACGTGATACATGTGTGATCAGCCACATGATCAGTGCATGCTCAGTCACGTGATCAGGGCCTGCTGAGCTGCGTGATTACTGTCTGCTCATCTGCTTGACAATTGCCTGCTGCGCTGCGTAATTCCTGCCTGCTCAGCTGCTTGATTATTGCCAGCTGAGCAGCATGATTCCTCACAGCTGAGTTCCATGATTATTGCCTGCTGACTGTTTGATTCGTGCCTACTCAGCTCTTTGTTTATTGCCTCCAGAGGCACATGATCAGTGTATGATAGCAAACATGATCAGCGCATGGTCAGTCACATGATCAGCGCCATTAAGTCACGTGATCACTACATGATAGTCATGTGATCAGTCCATGCTCAGTCACGGTATCAGTGCATGATCAGCCACGTGATCAGTGCATGATCTGTCACATGATTAGTGTATGATCATCCACGTGATCAGTGCATGGGCAGTCATGTGATCAGTGCATGATTAGACGTGATCAGTGCATTTTCAGTCTCGTGGTCAGTGCATGATAGCCACGTGATCAGTGCATGATCAGTCACCTGATGGGTGTATGATCATTCACGTGACCGGTACATGGTAGCTATAAGATCAGTGTATGTCCAGCCATGTGATAAGTGCATGATAGCCACGTGATCAGTGCATGATCAGACACGTGATCAGTGCATGATCAGTCACGTGATCAGTGCATGATCAGCCACATGATCAGTGCATGATCAATTACGTCATCACTGCATGATCAGTCACGTGACCAGTACATGGTAGCTGTGTGATCAGTGTATGACCAGCCAATTGATCAGTGCGTGATAGCCACGTGATCAGTGCATGATCAGTCACGTGATCAGTGCATGATCAGTCACGTGATCAGTGCATGATCAGCCACATGATCAGTGCATGATAGCCACGTGACAAGTGCATGATCAGTCATGTGATACGCGTGTGATCAGCCACGTGATAAGTGCATGATATCCACGTGATCAGTGTGTGATCAGTCACGTGATCAGTACATGATCAGTCACTTGAACAGTGCATGATCATTTACGTGATCTGTGCATGATCAGTCACGTGACCAGTATATGGTAGCTACGTGATCATTCCATGACGAGCCACGTGAGCAGTGCATGATAGAAACGTGATGTGTGCATGATGAGTTACGTGAGCAGAGTATGATCAGCCACGTGATCAGTGCATGAGTGCCACGTGATCAGTGCATGTTATGTCACGTGACAGGTGTGTGATCAGCCACGTGAACAGTGCATGTTCAGCCACGTATTCAGTGCATGATAGACACGTGATCAGTGCATGATCAGTCACGTGATCAGTGCATGATCAGTCACGTGATCAGTGCATGTTCAGCCACATGATCAGTGCATGATAGCCAAGTGATCAGTGCATGATCAGTCACCTGATGGGTGTATGATCATTCACGTGACCGGTACATGGTAGCTATAAGATCAGTGTATGACCAGCCATGTGATAAGTGCATGAGAGCCACGTGATCTGTGCATGATCTGTCACATGATCAGTGTATGATCATCCGGGTGAACAGTGCATGCTCAGTCACGTGATAAAGGCCTGCTGAGCTGCGTGATTACTGTCTGCTCATCTGCTTGACAATTGCCAGCTGAGCTGTACGATTCCTGCCTGTCATCTCCTTGACAATTGCCACCTGTGCTGCATAATTCCTGCCTGCTCATCTACTTGATTATTGCCAGCTGAGCAGCATGATTTCTCAAAGCTGAGTTCCATGATTATAGCCTGCTGACTGATTCCTGCCTACTCAGCTCTTGTTCATTGCCTGCAGATGCACACGATCAGTGTGTGACAACAAACATGATCAGCACATGATCAGTCACATGATCAATGCATGATAAGCCAGGTGATCAGTGCATGATCAATTACGTGATCAGTGCATGATCAGTCATGTGACCAGTACATGGTAGCTGCGTGATCATTGCATGATCAGCCACGTGAGCATTGCATGATAGCCACGTGATCAGTGCATGATGAGTCACGTGATCAGTGCATGGTCAGTCACGTGTTCAGGGCATGTTCAGCCACGTGATCAGTGCATGATCAATTACGTGATCAGTGCATGGTCACTCACGGGAGCAGTGTATGATCAGCCATGTGATCAGTGCATGGTCAGACATGTGAACAGTGTATGATCAGCCACGTAATCAGTGCATGATATCCAAGTGATCAGTGCATGATCAATCACGTGATAAGTGTATGATCAGCCACGTGATCAGTGCATGATCCGTCACCTGATGGGTGTATGATCAGTCACCTGACCTGTACATGGTAGCTACATGATCATTGCATGATCAGCCACGTGAGTAGTGCATGATAGCCACGTGATCAGTGCATGATCAGTCACGTGTTCAGTGCATGATCAGTCATGTAATCTGTGCATGACCAGGCACGTGATCAGTGTATGACCAGCCAAGTGATCAGTGCATGATAGCCACGTGATCAGTGCATGATCAATCACGTGATCAGTCCATGATCAGTCACGTGATCAGTGGATGTTCAGCCACGTGATCAGTGCATGATCAGCCACATGATCACTGCATGATGAATTACGTGATCAGTGCATGATCAGTCACTTGACCAGTATATGGTAGCTAGGTGATCATTGCATGATCAGCCACATGAGCCGTGCATGATAGTCACGAGATCAGTGCATGATCAGTCACGTGATCAGTGCATGATCACTCACGTGAACAGTGCATGATAAGTCAACTGATCAGTGCATGATCAATTACGTGACCAGTGCATGATCACTCACGTGACCAGTACATGGTAGCTATGTGATCATTGCATGAACAGCCGCGTGAGCAGTGCATGAGAGCCACGTGATCAGTGCATGATCTGTCACATGATCAGTGTATGATCATCCGGGTGATCAGTGCATGGGCAGTCATGTGATCAGTGCATGATATAGACGTGATCAGTGCATGATCAGTCTCGTGATCAGTGTATGATCAACCACGTGATCAGTGCACGATAGCCAGGTAATGAGTGCATGATAGCCAGATGATCAGTGCATTATCAGTCACGTGATCAGTGTATGATCAGCCAAGTAATCAGTGCATGATAGCCAACTGATCAGTGTATGATCAGCCACGTGATCAGTGCATGATCAGCCACATGACCAGTACATGGTAGCTACGTGATCATTGCATGATCAGCCACGTGAGCAGTGCATGATAGCCACGTGATCAGTGCATGATCAGCCACGTGATCAGTGCATAATCAGTCACGTGATCAGTGCATGGTCAGTCACGTGATCAGTGCATGATCATCCACGTGATCAGTGCATGTGAAGTCATGTAGTCAATGCATGATAGCGCCATAATCAGTGCACGATCAGTCCCGTGATGAGTGTATGATCAGCCAAGTGATCAGTGCAAGATAGCTACGTGATCAGTGCATGATCAGTCACATGATCAGTGCATGATCAGCCACGTCATCAGTGCATGATAGCCACGTGAGCAGTGCATACAATTACGTGATCACTGCATGCGCAATCATGTGATCAGTGCATGAGAGCCACGTGATCAGTGCATGATCATTCACGTGATAGGTGTGTGATCAGCAACGTGAACAGTGCATGCTCAGTCACGTGATCAGGGCCTGCTGAGCTGCGTGATTAGTGTCTGCTCATCTGCTTGACAATTGCCAGCTGAGCTGTACGATTCCTGCCTGTCATCTGCTTGACAATTGCCACCTGTGCTGCATAATTCGTGCCTGCTCATCTACTTGATTATTGCCAGCTGAGCAGCATGATTTCTCAAAGCTGAGTTCCATGATTATAGCCTGTTGACTGATTCCTGCCTACTCAGCTCTTTGTTCATTGCCTCCAGATGCACATGATCAGTGTGTGACACCAAACATGATCAGCACATGATGAGTCACATGATGAATGCATGATAAGCCAGGTGATCAGTGCATGATCAATTACGTGATCAGTGCATGATCAGTCATGTGACCAGTACATGGTGGCTGCGTGATCACTGCATGATCAGCCACGTGAGCAGTGCATGATAGCCACGTGATCAGTGCATGATCAGTCACGTGATCAGTGCATGATCAGTCACGTGTTCAGTGCATGATCTGCCACGTGATCAGTGCATGATCAATTACGTGGTCAGTGCATGATCACTCACGGGACCATTACATGGTAGATAGGTGATCATTGCATGATCAGCCACGTGATCAGTGCATGATCAATTACGTGAGCAGTGCATGATCAGCCACGTGATCAGTGCATGATATCCAAGTGATCAGTGCATGATCAATCACGTGATCAGTGCATGATCACTCACGGGACCATTACATGGTAGCTAGGTGATCATTGCATGATCAGCCACGTGATCAGTGCATGATCAATCACGTTATCAGTGTATGATCAGCCACGTGAACAGTGCATGCTCAGTCACGTGATCAGGGCCTGCTGAGCTGCGTGATTACTGTCTGCTCATCTGCTTGACAATTGCCAGCTGAGCTGCACGATTCCTGCCTGTCATCTGCTTGACAATTGCCAGCTGTGCTGCGTAATTCCTGCCTGCTCAGCTGCTTGATTATTGCCAGCTGAGCAGCATGATTCCTCACAGCTGAGTTCCATGATTATTGCCTGCTGACTGTATGATTCGTGCCTACTCAGCTCTTTGTTTATTGCCTCCAGAGGCACATGATCAGTGTATGATAGCAAACATGATCAGCGCACGATCAGTCACATGATCAGCGCCATTAAGTCACGTGATCACTACATGATAGTCATGTGATCAGTCCATGCTCAGTCACGGTATCAGTGCATGATAAGCCACGTGATCAGTGCATGATCTGCCACATGATTAGTGTATGATCATCCACGTGATCAGTGCATGGGCAGTCATGTGATCAGTGCATGATATAGACGTGATCAGTGCATGATCAGTCTCGTGATCAGTGCATGATAGCTACGTGATCAGTGCATGATCAGTCACCTGATAGGTGTATGATCATTCACCTGACCTGTACATGGTCGCTACATGATCATTGCATCATCAGCCACGTGAGTAGTGCACGATAGCCACGTGATAAATGCATGATCAGTCACGTGATCAGTGCATGATCAGTCATGTGACCAGTACATGGTAGCTGCGTGATCATCGCATGATCAGCCACGTGAGCAGTGCATGATAGCCACGTGATCAGTGCATGATCAGACACGAGATCAGTGTATGATCAGTCATGTGATCAGTGTATGATCAGCCACATGATCAGTGCATGATCAGCCAGGTGATCAGTACATGATAGCTACGTAATCAGTTCATGATTAGTCACCTGATCTGTGCATGACCAGGCAGGTGATCAGTGTATGATCAGCCACGTTAACAGTGCAATATAGCCACGTGATCAGTGCATGATCAGTCACCTGATGGGTGTATGATCGGTCACGTGACCGGAACATGGAAGCTTCATGATCATTGCATGATCAGCCACGTGATCAGTGCATGATAGCCACTTGATCAGGGCATGATCAGTCTCGTGACCAGTGCATGATCAGCCACATGAGTAGTGCATGATAGCCACGTGACCATTGCATGATCAGCCACGTGAGTAGTGCATGATAGCCACGTGATCAGTGCATTATCAGACACAAGATCAGTGCATGATCAGTCACGTGATCAGTGCATGATCAGCCACGTGATCAGTGCATGACCAGGCACGTGATCAGTGTATGTCCAGCCAAGTGATCAGTGCATTATAGCCACGTGATCAGTGCATGATCACTCACATGATCAGTGCATGATCAGTCACGTGATAGGTGTGTGATCATCCACGTGAACAGTGCATGCTAAGTCACGTGATCAGGGCCTGCTGGGCTGCGTGATTACTGTCTGCTCATCTGCTTGACAATTTCCAGCTGAGCTGCACGATTCCTGCCTGTCATCTCCTTGACAATTGCCACCTGTGCTGCGTAATTCCTGCCTGCTCATCTACTTGATTATTGCCAGCTGAGCAGCATGATTTCTCAGAGGTGAGTTCCATGATTATAGCCTGCTGACTGATTCCTGCCTACTCAGCTCTATGTTCATTGCTTCCAGAGGCACATGATCAGTGTGTGACACCAAACATGATCAGCACATGATCAGTCACATAATCAATGCATGATAAGGCAGGTGGTCAGTGCATGATCAATTATGTGATCAGTGCATGATCAGTCATGTGACCAGTACATGATAGCCACGTGATCAGTGCATGATCAGTCACGTGATACGTGTGTGATCAGCCACGTGATCAGTGCATGTTATCCACGTGATCAGTGCAGGATAGCCACGTGGTCACTTCATGATTATTTACGTGATCTGTACATGATCAGTCACGTGATACGTGTGTGATCAGCCACCGGATCAGTGCGTGATGAGCCATGTGATCAGTGCAGGATCAATTACGTGATCAGTGCATGATCAGTCACATGACCAGTATATGGTTGCTACATGATCATTTCGTGATCAGCCACGTGATCAGTGCTTGGTAGCCACGTGATCAGTGCATGATAGCCACATGTCAGTGCATGATCAGTCACGTGATACATGTGTGATCAGCCACATGATCAGTGCATGCTCAGTCACGTGATCAGGGCCTGCTGAGCTGCGTGATTACTGTCTGCTCATCTGCTTGACAATTGCCTGCTGCGCTGCGTAATTCCTGCCTGCTCAGCTGCTTGATTATTGCCAGCTGAGCAGCATGATTCCTCACAGCTGAGTTCCATGATTATTGCCTGCTGACTGTTTGATTCGTGCCTACTCAGCTCTTTGTTTATTGCCTCCAGAGGCACATGATCAGTGTATGACAGCAAACATGATCAGCGCATGGTCAGTCACATGATCAGCGCCATTAAGTCACCTGATCACTACATGATAGTCATGTGATCAGTCCATGCTCAGTCACGGTATCAGTGCATGATCAGCCACGTGATCAGTGCATGATCTGTCACATGATTAGTGTATGATCATCCACGTGATCAGTGCATGGGCAGTCATGTGATCAGTGCATGATTAGACGTGATCAGTGCATTTTCAGTCTCGTGGTCAGTGCATGATAGCCACGTGATCAGTGCATGATCAGTCACCTGATGGGTGTATGATCATTCACGTGACCGGTACATGGTAGCTATAAGATCAGTGTATGTCCAGCCATGTGATAAGTGCATGATAGCCACGTGATCAGTGCATGATCAGACACGTGATCAGTGCATGATCAGTCACGTGATCAGTGCATGATCAGCCACATGATCAGTGCCTGATCAATTATGTCATCACTGCATGATCAGTCACGTGACCAGTACATGGTAGCTGTGTGATCAGTGTATGACCAGCCAAGTGATCAGTGCATGATCAGTCACGTGATCAGTGCATGATCAGTCACGTGATCAGTGCATGATCAGTCACGTGATCAGTGCATGATCAGCCACATGATCAGTGCATGATAGCCACGTGACAAGTGCATGATCAGTCATGTGATACGCGTGTGATCAGCCACGTGATCAGTGCATGATATCCACGTGATCAGTGCGTGATCAGTCACGTGATCAGTACATGATCAGTCACTTGAACAGTGCATGATCATTTACGTGATCTGTGCATGATCAGTCACGTGACCAGTATATGGTAGCTACGTGATCATTCCATGACGAGCCACGTGAGCAGTGCATGATAGAAACGTGATGTGTGCATGATGAGTTACGTGAGCAGAGTATGATCAGCCACGTGATCAGTGCATGAGTGCCACGTGATCAGTGCATGTTATGTCACGTGACAGGTGTGTGATCAGCCACGTGAACAGTGCATGTTCAGCCACGTATTCAGTGCATGATAGACACGTGATCAGTGCATGATCAGTCACGTGATCAGTGCATGATCAGTCACGTGATCAGTGCATGATCAGCCACATGATCAGTGCATGATAGCCACGTGATCAGTGCATGATCAGTCACCTGATGGGTGTATGATCATTCACGTGACCGGTACATGGTAGCTAAAAGATCAGTGTATATCCAGCCATGTGATAAGTGCATGAGAGCCACGTGGTCAGTGCATGATCAGACACGTGATCAGTGCATGTTATCCACGTGATCAGTGCATGATGAGTCTCGTGAACAGTGCATGATCAGTCACGTGATCAGTGCATGATCAGCCACGTGATCAGTGCATGATCAGTCACGTGACCAGTATATGGTAGCTACGTGATCATTGCATGATCAGCCATGTTATCTGTGCATGATAGCCACGTTATCACTGCATGATAGCCACGTGATCAGTGCATGATCAGTCACGTTTTCAGTGCATGATCAGCCACGTGATCAGTGCATGACAAGGCACGTGATCAGTATGACCAGCCAACTGATCAGTGCATGATAGCCACGTGATCAGTGCATGATCAGTCACGTGATCAGTGCATGATCAGTCACGTGATCAGTGTATGATCAGCCACGTGATCAGTGCATGATCAGCCACATGACCAGTACATGGTAGCTACGTGATCATTGCATGACCAGCCATGTGATAAGTGCATGATAGCCACGTGATCAGTGCATGATCAGACACGTGATCAGTGCATGATCAGTCACGTGATCAGTGCATGATCAGCCACATGATCAGTGCATGATCAATTACGTCATCACTGCATGATCAGTCACGTGACCAGTACATGGTAGCTGTGTGATCAGTGTATGACCAGCCAATTGATCAGTGCGTGATAGCCACGTGATCAGTGCATGATCAGTCACGTGATCAGTGCATGATCAGCCACGTGATCAGTGCATGATATCCAAGTGATCAGTGCATGATCAATCACGTGATCAGTGCATGATCAGTCACGTGACCAGTATATGGTAGCTACGTGATCATTGCATGATCAGCCATGTTATCTGTGCATGATAGCCACGTTATCACTGCATGATAGCCACGTGATCAGTGCATGATCAGTCACGTTTTCAGTGCATGATCAGCCACGTGATCAGTGCATGACAAGGCACGTGATCAGTATGACCAGCCAAGGGATCAGTGCATGATAGCCACGTGATCAGTGCATGATCAATTACGTGACCAGTGCATGATCACTCACGTGACCAGTACATGGTAGCTATGTGATCATTGCATGAACAGCCGCGTGAGCAGTGCATGATAGCCACGTGATCAGTGCATGATCTGTCACATGATCAGTGTATGATCATCCGGGTGATCAGTGCATGGGCAGTCATGTGATCAGTGCATGATCAGTCACGTGATCAGTGCATGATCAGCCACATGATCAGTGCATGATAGCCACGTGATCAGTGCATGATCAGTCACCTGATGGGTGTATGATCATTCACGTGACCGGTACATGGTAGCTATATGATCAGTGTATGACCAGCCATGTGATAAGTGCATGAGAGCCACGTGATCAGTGCATGATCAGACACGTGATCAGTGCATGTTATCCACGTGATCAGTGCATGATGAGTCTCGTGAACAGTGCATGATCAGTCACGTGATCAGTGCATGATCAGCCACGTGATTAGTGCATGATCAGTCACGTGACCAGTATATGGTAGCTACGTGATCATTGCATGATCAGCCATGTTATCTGTGCATGATAGCCACGTTATCACTGCATGATAGCCACGTGATCAGTGCATGATCAGTCACGTTTTCAGTGCATGATCAGCCACGTGATCAGTGCATGACAAGGCACGTGATCAGTATGACCAGCCAAGTGATCAGTGCATGATAGCCACGTGATCAGTGCATGATCAGTCACGTGATCAGTGCATGATCAGTCACGTGATACGTGTGTGATCAGCCACGTGATCAGTGCATGTTATCCACGTGATCAGTGCAGGATAGCCACGTGGTCACTTCATGATTATTTACGTGATCTGTACATGATCAGTCACGTGATACGTGTGTGATCAGCCACCGGATCAGTGCGTGATGAGCCATGTGATCAGTGCAGGATCAATTACGTGATCAGTGCATGATCAGTCACATGACCAGTATATGGTTGCTACATGATCATTGCGTGATCAGCCACGTGATCAGTGCTTGGTAGCCACGTGATCAGTGCATGATAGCCACATGTCAGTGCATGAGAGCCACGTGATCAGTGCATGATCAGTCACGTGATACATGTGTGATCAGCCACATGATCAGTGCATGCTCAGTCACGTGATCAGGGCCTGCTGAGCTGCGTGATTACTGTCTGCTCATCTGCTTGACAATTGCCTGCTGCGCTGCGTAATTCCTGCCTGCTCAGCTGCTTGATTATTGCCAGCTGAGCAGCATGATTCCTCACAGCTGAGTTCCATGATTATTGCCTGCTGACTGTTTGATTCGTGCCTACTCAGCTCTTTGTTTATTGCCTCCAGAGGCACATGATCAGTGTATGATAGCAAACATGATCAGCGCATGGTCAGTCACATGATCAGCGCCATTAAGTCACGTGATCACTACATGATAGTCATGTGATCAGTCCATGCTCAGTCACGGTATCAGTGCATGATCAGCCACGTGATCAGTGCATGATCTGTCACATGATTAGTGTATGATCATCCACGTGATCAGTGCATGGGCAGTCGTGTGATCAGTGCATGATTAGATGTGATCAGTGCATTTTCAGTCTCGTGGTCAGTGCATGATAGCCACGTGATCAGTGCATGATCAGTCACCTGATGGGTGTATGATCATTCACGTGACCGGTACATGGTAGCTATAAGATCAGTGTATGTCCAGCCATGTGATAAGTGCATGATAGCCACGTGATCAGTGCATGATCAGACACGTGATCAGTGCATGATCAGTCACGTGATCAGTGCATGATCAGCCACATGATCAGTGCATGATCAATTACGTCATCACTGCATGATCAGTCACGTGACCAGTACATGGTAGCTGTGTGATCAGTGTATGACCAGCCAATTGATCAGTGCGTGATAGCCACGTGATCAGTGCATGATCAGTCACGTGATCAGTGCATGATCAGTCACGTGATCAGTGCATGATCAGCCACATGATCAGTGCATGATAGCCACGTGACAAGTGCATGATCAGTCATGTGATACGCGTGTGATCAGCCACGTGATCAGTGCATGATATCCACGTGATCAGTGCGTGATCAGTCACGTGATCAGTACATGATCAGTCACTTGAACAGTGCATGATCATTTACGTGATCTGTGCATGATCAGTCACGTGACCAGTATATGGTAGCTACGTGATCATTCCATGACGAGCCACGTGAGCAGTGCATGATAGAAACGTGATGTGTGCATGATGAGTTACGTGAGCAGAGTATGATCAGCCACGTGATCAGTGCATGAGTGCCACGTGATCAGTGCATGTTATGTCACGTGACAGGTGTGTGATCAGCCACGTGAACAGTGCATGTTCAGCCACGTATTCAGTGCATGATAGCCACGTGATCAGTGCATGATCAGTTACGTGAGCAGTGTATGATCAGCCACGTGATCAGTGCATGGTCAGACACGTGAACAGTGTATGATCAGCCACGTGATCAGTGCATGATATCCATGTGATCAGTGCATGATCAATCACGTGATCAGTGTATGATCAGCCACGTGAACAGTGCATGCTCAGTCACGTGATCCGGGCCTGCTGAGCTGCGTGATTACTGTCTGCTCATCTGCTTGACAATTGCCAGCTGAGCTGCACGATTCCTGCCTGTCATCTGCTTGACAATTGCCAGCTGTGCTGTGTAATTCCTGCCTGCTCAGCTGCTTGTTTATTGCCAGCTGAGCAGCATGATTCCTCACAGCTGAGTTCCATGATTATTGCCTGCTGACTGTTTGATTCGTGCCTACTCAGCTCTTTGTTTATTGCCTCCAGAGGCACATGATCAGTGTATGATAGCAAACATGATCAGCGCATGATCAGTCACATGATCAGCGCCATTAAGTCACGTGATCACTACATGATAGTCATGTGATCAGTCCATGCTCAGTCACGGTATCAGTGCATGATCAGCCACGTGATCAGTGCATGATCTGTCACATGAGTAGTGTATGATCATCCACGTGATCAGTGCATGGGCAGTCATGTGATCAGTGCATGATTAGACGTGATCAGTGCATGATCAGTCTCGTGGTCAGTGCATGATAGCCACGTGATCAGTGCATGATCAGTCACCTGATGGGTGTATGATCATTCACGTGACCGGTACATGGTAGCTATAAGATCAGTGTATGACCAGCCATGTGATAAGTGCATGATAGCCACGTGATCAGTGCATGATCAGACACGTGATCAGTGCAAGATCAGTCACGTGATCAGTGCATGATCAGCCACATGATCAGTGCATGATCAATTACGTCATCACTGCATGATCAGTCACGTGACCAGTACATGGTAGCTGTGTGATCAGTGTATGACTAGCCAAGTGATCAGTGCATGATAGCCACGTGATCAGTGCATGATCAGTCACGTGATCAGTGCATGATCAGTCACGTGATCAGTGCATGATAAGCCACATGATCAGTGCATGATAGCCACGTGATCAGTGCATGATCAGTCACCTGATGGGTGTATGATCATTCACGTGACCGGTACATGGTAGCTATAAGATCAGTGTATGACCAGCCATGTGATAAGTGCATGAGAGCCACGTGATCAGTGCATGATCAGACACGTGATCAGTGCATGTTATCCACGTGATCAGTGCATGATGAGTCTCGTGAACAGTGCATGATCAGTCACGTGATCAGTGCATGATCAGCCACGTGATTAGTGCATGATCAGTCACGTGACCAGTATATGGTAGCTACGTGATCATTGCATGATCAGCCATGTTATCTGTGCATGATAGCCACATTATCACTGCATGATAGCCACGTGATCAGTGCATGATCAGTCACGTTTTCAGTGCATGATCAGCCACGTGATCAGTGCATGACAAGGCACGTGATCAGTATGACCAGCCAACTGATCAGTGCATGATAGCCACGTGATCAGTGCATGATCAGTCACGTGATCAGTGCATGATCAGTCACGTGATCAGTGTATGATCAGCCACGTGATCAGTGCATGATCAGCCACATGACCAGTACATGGTAGCTACGTGATCATTGCATGACCAGCCATGTGATAAGTGCATGATAGCCACGTGATCAGTGCATGATCAGACACGTGATCAGTGCATGATCAGTCACGTGATCAGTGCATGATCAGCCACATGATCAGTGCATGATCAATTACGTCATCACTGCATGATCAGTCACGTGACCAGTACATGGTAGCTGTGTGATCAGTGTATGACCAGCCAATTGATCAGTGCGTGATAGCCACGTGATCAGTGCATGATCAGTCACGTGATCAGTGCATGATCAGCCACGTGATCAGTGCATGATATCCAAGTGATCAGTGCATGATCAATCACGTGATCAGTGCATGATCAGTCACGTGACCAGTATATGGTAGCTACGTGATCATTGCATGATCAGCCATGTTATCTGTGCATGATAGCCACGTTATCACTGCATGATAGCCACGTGATCAGTGCATGATCAGTCACGTTTTCAGTGCATGATCAGCCACGTGATCAGTGCATGACAAGGCACGTGATCAGTATGACCAGCCAAGTGATCAGTGCATGATAGCCACGTGATCAGTGCATGATCAATTACGTGACCAGTGCATGATCACTCACGTGACCAGTAACATGGTAGCTATGTGATCATTGCATGAACAGCCGCGTGAGCAGTGCATGATAGCCACGTGATCAGTGCATGATCTGTCACATGATCAGTGTATGATCATCCGGGTGATCAGTGCATGGGCAGTCATGTGATCAGTGCATGATCAGTCACGTGATCAGTGCATGATCAGCCACATGATCAGTGCATGATAGCCACGTGATCAGTGCATGATCAGTCACCTGATGGGTGTATGATCATTCACGTGACCGGTACATGGTAGCTATAAGATCAGTGTATGACCAGCCATGTGATAAGTGCATGAGAGCCACGTGATCAGTGCATGATCAGACACGTGATCAGTGCCTGTTATCCACGTGATCAGTGCATGATGAGTCTCGTGAACAGTGCATGATCAGTCACGGGATCAGTGCATGATCAGCCACGTGATTAGTGCATGATCAGTCACGTGACCAGTATATGGTAGCTACGTGATCATTGCATGATCAGCCATGTTATCTGTGCATGATAGCCACGTTATCACTGCATGATAGCCACGTGATCAGTGCATGATCAGTCACGTGATCAGTGCATGGTCATTCACGTGATCAGTGCATGATCATCCAAGTGATCAGTGCATGTGAAGTCATGTAGTCAATGCATGATAGCGCCGTAATCAGTGCTCGATCAGTCCCGTGATGAGTGTATGATCAGCCAAGTGATCAGTGCAAGATAGCTACGTGATCAGTGCATGATCAGCCACGTGATAAGTGCATGACAAGGCACGTGATCAGTATGACCAGCCAAGTGATCAGTGCATGATAGCCACGTGATCAGTGCATGATCAGTCACGTGATCAGTGCATGATCAGTCACGTGATCAGTGTATGATCAGCCACGTGATCAGTGCATGATCAGCCACATGACCAGTACATGGTAGCTACGTGATCATTGCATGATCAGCCACGTGAGCAGTGCATGATAGCCACGTGATCAGTGCATGATCAGCCACGTGATCAGTGCATAATCAGTCACGTGATCAGTGCATGGTCATTCACGTGATCAGTGCATGATCATCCAAGTGATCAGTGCATGTGAAGTCATGTAGTCAATGCATGATAGCGCCGTAATCAGTGCTCGATCAGTCCCGTGATGAGTGTATGATCAGCCAAGTGATCAGTGCAAGATAGCTACGTGATCAGTGCATGATCAGTCACATGATCAGTGCATGATCAGCCACGTCATCAGTGCATGATAGCCACGTGAGCAGTGCATACAATTAGGTGATCACCTCATGCGCAATCATGTGATCAGTGCATGAAGCCACGTGATCAGTGCATGATCATTCACGTGATAGGTGTGTGATCAGCGACGTGAACAGTGCATGCTCAGAAACGTGATCAGGGCCTGCTGAGCTGCGTGATTACTGTCTGCTCATCTGCTTGACAATTGCCAGCTGAGCTGTAGGATTCCTGCCTGTCATCTCCTTGACAATTGCCACCTGTGCTGCATAATTCCTGCCTGCTCATCTACTTGATTATTGCCAGCTGAGCAGCATGATTTCTCAAAGCTGAGTTCCATGATTATAGCCTGCTGACTGATTCCTGCCTACTCAGCTCTTTGTTCATTGTCTCCAGATGCACATGATCAGCACATGATGAGTCACATGATGAATGCATGATAAGCCAGGTGATCAGTGCATGATCAATTACGTGATCAGTGCATGATCAGTCATGTGACCAGTACATGGTGGCTGCGTGATCACTGCATGATCAGCCACGTGAGCAGTGCATGATCAGTCACGTGTTCAGTGCATGATCAGCCACGTGATCAGTGCATGTTCAATTACGTGGTCAGTGCATGATCACTCACGGGACCATTACATGGTAGCTAGGTGATCATTGCATGATCAGCCACGTGATCAGTGCATGATCAATTACGTGATCAGTGCATGATCAGTTACGTGAGCAGTGTATGATCAGCCACGTGATCAGTGCATGATATCCAAGTGATCAGTGCATGATCAATCACGTGATCAGTGCATGATCACTCACGGGACCATTACATGGTAGCTAGGTGATCATTGCATGATCAGCCACCTGATCAGTGCATGATCAATTACGTGATCAGTGCATGATCAGTTACGTGAACAGTGTATGATTAGCCACGTGAACAGTGCATGCTCAGTCACATGATCAGGGGCCTGCTGAGCTGCGTGATTACTGTCTGCTCATCTGCTTGACAATTGCCAGCTGAGCTGCACGATTCCTGCCTGTCATCTGCTTGACAATTGCCAGCTGTGCTGCGTAATTCCTGCCTGCTCAGCTGCTTGATTATTGCCAGCTGAGCAGCATGATTCCTCACAGCTGAGTTCCATGATTATTGCCTGCTGACTGTATGATTCGTGCCTACTCAGCTCTTTGTTTATTGCCTCCAGAGGCACATGATCAGTGTATGATAGCAAACATGCTCAGCGCTCGATCAGTCACATGATCAGCGCCAATTAAGTCACGTGATCACTACATGATAGTCATGTCATCAGTCCATGCTCAGTCACGGTATCAGTGCATGATCAGCCACTTGATCAGTGCATGATCTGTCACTTGATTAGTGTATGATCATCCACGTGATCAGTGCATGGGCAGTCATGTGATCAGTGCATGATATAGACGTTATCAGTGCATAATAAGTCTCGGTGATCAGTGCATGATATGCCACGTGATCAGTGCATGATCAGTCACCTGATGGGTTGTATGATCATTCACGTGACCTGTACATGGTCGCTACATGATCATTGCATCATCAGCCACGTGAGTAGTGCACGATAGCCACGTGATCAATGCATGATCAGTCACGTGATCAGTGCATATCAGTCATGTGACCATAATGGTAGCTGCGTGATCATCTCATGATCAGCCACGTGAGCAGTGCATGATAGCCAGTGATCAGTGCATGATCAGACACAAGATCAGTGTATGATCAGTCAGGTGATCAGTGTAATGATCAGCCATGTGATCAGTGTATGATCAGCCACGTGATCAGTGCATGACGCAGGCACGTGATCAGTGTATGTCCAGCCAAGTGATCAGTGCATGATAGCCACGTGATCAGTGCATGATCAGTCATGTGATCAGTGCATGATCAGTTACGTGATCAGTGTATGATCAGCCACCTGATCAGTGCATGATCAGCCACATGATCAGTGCATGATCAATTACGTGATCAGTGCATGATCATTCACGTGACCAGTATATGGTAGCTACGTGATCATTGCCATGAACAGCCGCGTGAGCAGTGCATGATCAGGCCACGTGATCAGTGCACTGATCAGCCAGGTGATCAGTTCATGATAGCTATGTGATCAGTTCATGATTTGTCACGTGATCTGTGCATGAACAGGCAGGTGATCAGTGTATGATCAGCCACGTGATCAGTGCATGATCCGTCACCTGATGGGTGTATGATCAGTCACCTGACCTGTACATGTAGCTACATGATCATTGCATGATCAGCCACGTGAGTAGTGCATGATAGCCACGTGATCAGTGCATGATCAGTCACGTGTTCAGTGCATGATCAGTCATGTAATCTGTGCATGACCAGGCACGTGATCAGTGTATGACCAGCCAAGTGATCAGTGCATGATAGCCACGTGATCAGTGCATGATCAGTCACGTGATCACTGCATGATCAGTCACGTGATCTGTGGATGATCAGCCACGTGATCAGTGCATGATCAGCCACATGATCACTGCATGATGAATTACGAGATCAGTGCATGATCAGTCACTTGACCAGTATATGGTAGCTAGGTGATCATTGCATGATCAGCCACATGAGCCGTGCATGATAGCCACGAGATCAGTGCATGATCAGTCACGTGATCAGTGCATGATCACACACGAGACCAGTACATGGTAGCTACGTGATCATTGCATGAACAGCCGCGTGAGCAGTGCATGATAGCCACGTGATCAGTGCATGATCTGTCACATGATCAGTGTATGATAATCCGGGTGATCAGTGCATGGCAGTCATGTGATCAGTGCATGATATAGACGTGATCAGTGCATGATCAGTCTCGTGATCAGTGTATGATCAACCACGTGATCAGTGCACGATAGCCAGATGATCAGTGCATTATAAGTCACGTGATCAGTGTATGATCAGCCAAGTAATCAGTGCATGATAGCCAACTGATCAGTGGATGATCAGTCACGTGATCAGTGCATGATAGCCACGTGATCAGTGCATAATCAGTCACGTGATCAGTGCATGATCAGTCACGTGTTCAGTGCATGATCAGCCACGTGATCAGTGCATGATCACTCACGGGACCATTACATGGTAGCTAGGTGATCATTGCATGATCAGCCACGTGATCAGTGCATGATAAATTACGTGATCAGTTCATGATCAGCCACGTGATCAGTGCATGATCAGTCACGTGATCAGTGCATGATCAGCCACGTGATCAGTGCATGATCAGTCACGTGACCAGTACATGTAGCTACGTGATCATTGCATGATCAGCCACGTGATCTGTGCATGATAGACACGGATTAGTGTATGATAGACACGTGATCAGTGCATGATCAGTCACGTGATCAGTACATGATCAGCCACATGATCAGTGCATGACCAGGCACATGATCAGTGTATGACAGCCAAATAATCAGTGAATGATAGCCACGTGATCAGTGCATGATCAGCCACGTGATCTGTGCATGATAGCCACGTGATCAGTGCATGATCAGTCACATGATACGAGTGTTATCAGCCACGTGACCAGTGCATGATATCAGTGCATGATAGCCACGTGATCAGTGCATGATAGCCACATGATCAGTGCATGATCAGTCACATGATACGTGTTGATCAGCCACATGATCAGTGCAGGATAGCCACGTGATCATTTCATGATTAGTCACGTGATCTGTACATGATCAGTCACGTGATACGTGTGTGATCAGCCACCGGATCAGTGCGTGATGAGCCACGTATTCAGTGCATGATCAGCCACATGATCACTGCATGTTGTTGGTCACGGTGACAGGTGTGTGATCAGCCACAGGTGAACAGTGCACTGTTCAGCCGACGTATTCAGTGCATGATAGCCACGTGATCAGTGCATGATCAGTTACGATGAGCAGTGTATGATCAGCCATCGTGATCAGTGCATGGTCAGACACGTGAACAGTGTATGATCAGCCACGTGATCATGTGCATGATATCCATGTGATCAGTGCACTGATCAATCACGTGATCAGTGTATGATCAGCCACGTGAACAGTGCATGCTCAGTCACGTGATCCGGCCTGCTGAGGCTGCGTGATTCGTGTCTGCTCATCCTGCTTGACAATTGCCAGCTGAGCTGCACGATTCCTGCCTGTCATCTGCTTGACAATTGCCAGCTGTGCTGTGTAATTCCTGCCTGCTCAGCTGCTTGTTTATTGCCAGCTGAGCAGCATGATTCCTCACAGCTGAGTTCCATGATTATTGCCTGCTGACTGTTTGATTCGTGCCTACTCAGCTCTTTGTTTATTGCCTCCAGAGGCACATGATCAGTGTATGATAGCAAACATGATCAGCGCATGATCAGTCACATGATCAGCGCCATTAAGTCACGTGATCACTACATGATAGTCATGTGATCAGTCCATGCTCAGTCACGGTATCAGTGCATGATCAGCCACGTGATCAGTGCATGATCTGTCACATGATTAGTGTATGATCATCCACGTGATCAGTGCATGGGCAGTCATGTGATCAGTGCATGATAGACGTGATCAGTGCATGATCAGTCTCGTGATCAGTGCATGATAGCCACGTGATCAGTGCATGATCAGTCACCTGATGGGTGTATGATCATTCACGTGACCGGTACATGGTAGCTATAAGATCAGTGTATGACCAGCCATGTGATAAGTGCATGATAGCCACGTGATCAGTGCATGATCAGACACGTGATC
>NW_020191484.1:0-36267 GCF_002263795.3 Bos taurus
TTGTACAAGATCTGGAGACCATATCATATAATTATTGATCTAAGATATTATTAGTGACACAAGTTTACACTATGACTTATTTATAGAGATAATAAGTAAACTAGTTTGGTAAGTAGTTTGTACCCATTTTAGTATATAAGTCAACCTACTCCACTTCAAGTTGAGAGCTGTTTTAAACTTCAATTCAACTTTCTGAAACATTAAGAGAGCATTCTGTGAGTGTGGTTTGGGAACATCAGGCATAGATGGCAATTTTAAACTGATTAACAATCTCCTCTTGTATGCATCTCTTCTGAAAAAGATGATATACTCTCACACCTGTAATGCTTTTCCATGTTCCACATGAAATCCTGCTACACTCTACTCAATATTGATCTTTAAGATTTTCTCCACCAATCCTTTCCAGTGTGGTCAGCTGAACAGTATCAGAGTTCCAATAGGAAGATCAACTGCTCATCACTTTTGCTAAAGCTAAATTTGATTAGGATTATTTTAGCAGTCATCAGTGGCAGTTGCTGTTTTTAACTATTTAAATGCTTTGATTATCTGACCTTGCTTACTTTATCTTTCTATGTGCTATGCATGGGCTTTAGAAATTGATCAATTAAGTGGGGATTCCTCTACAGATTATGCTGAAATCAATCTCAATTCAGACTTTTTCGTATTTTATGTTATTATAGATCATCTTAATTCATTCCTTATTATTGGGTTACATATATTTTAAAAACTAGTTGATTACAGAGGTAAGAGTCTTTTCAAGATCCATGTATATATTAAATAACTGTTATTATTTATATGTTATTCTGTCGCATGTCTTTCAATGTGAATAGGAAAGAATTAGCCATAGATATTTTATTCAAATAAATCGTTGCATTATAAATGAAGATCTATTCTATTAGAAGAAATAAACACACTTTGTATATATATTATATAAGTAACTGAAAATCTAGACACCATTAATGTGCTATATTTCTTGTGATTAACTGTGAAGCTTCAACCAGCACAGTCTATATAAAAACTATATATATTATAATATATATTGCACATAAAAGAGTGTTTATAAGACTTTTAACAGGATAAATTAATACTCCGTAAGAAAAATCAAAGAAATTCTCATAATTGTATTCTTGAAATTCAATAGGAAAAACGCCATAAGCCTTGCTGAATATCAAAAAAAAGGAATATTCAGTATGAGAAAAAATTTTGTTTCACACTCTCACTATTAGATAGGAGATTACTCGTTTCTTTGGACTGAAATAGAAGTAATTAGAACCTTAACAATGCCTCTCAACTCAAATTTAATGAATTTCATAACCAAAATCCCATATTATAATTCATGAATTTTAATAAAGAATACAAATTCCTAAATAAACTGTGTTGAGTAACACAACATTAAGGAATACTGAATTACTGACCATACTATTAAAGTTGTGCTACAATTTTTGGTCTAATTTAAGTTATATTTCATGACTCTGGGTGGTCCACATGAAAGCTCTGAATTTTGGTCTTTGGATCAATTTATACTTATTAGATGTTTCAAAGTCATAAATAAAAGAAATTGCAGATATGAGTTAAAAAAAAGAAATTGATGTCATTTTCTTATATTCTTCTCATTTGTTAAAGATCCATCTACATGTCTAAATGATCTCTGTCATCAACTCTTACATAAAATTGCAGTTGAACATATTTCCATGTAATGTAATGAGAGTATAATCTGCAATTTCAGAGGCCAAAATATGCAAGCAGAAAAGAACCTGAGGTAAAATAAATATATGACTATAGTACCAGAAGAAAAATATGCAATAGTTTTACCCGTTGCAAATACATCTTTTAACGTTCAAATAATTTTAAAACCTCTCATAGGATAGAGGAAATAGCACATATGTCCATAGGTCCTAATACTCACATATTCATAACTTTGGGAATAATTGGCCAAAATGATTTAGTAGTAACAGCTTTCATTTCTAGACTAAATTCTAGGCCTATTATTACAATAGTTTTTTTTCTGTGGCTTACATTAAATGAACGTGAAAGTAATGTGAAATGAATAGCAAAGCCATCACAAGTATTTTATTTTAATAGTCTACATGTATGGAGTTAGGCTAGGAAAATTAAGATTCCGAATACGAAAAAAATGCGAAAATAAGAATTTTTAATTCTGAAGTAGTTTGTCATCATGGTATTTCTAAAGAACTGTTACAACAGTTATTCACTTTCTACTGTTTTTAGTGGACTAGCTACTTGAGATAAATCAATTTTCCAGTAAAGTTTTGCATCTCTGGTAGATCACACCATGGCAAGACATGTCCATACTTTCATACTTTTTTCCTCAAGTGGGTTAAAATGTTAAGAGAGAAGAAACCAAGTTTCCATGATGCAGTGCAACACAAAGCTGGAAGTGAAAATTATGTTTGCAGTGTCTTGAAAATATGAATGTAAAAGTTAATCCAATAAATGTCTATCTGTTATTCACTGGAGGCACAGCTTGCAGATAGCTTCACTCAATCGATACTACAAATTTAATTAACGATTTCCAGGTTCACTGGACATCAGAAAAATCTTTTCAAGTGTAACAGTCTGATAGCGAGTATATGTGTGTGTTCTCGTACATTTCTTTCAAAAAAGAGAAGGGAAAAAAATAAAATTAAATCTACCTATGTGTTCTTTAAAAACTTTCAGCTCTATGGAAAATACTTACGAGTTACTTTTAATGTTAAAACAACGATCCTTCCGTTTGATTGCGCAAGTTTTGTGCACATTTCTTGTTTAACTGTTTCACAATTAGTTATAGAAAATGACTTACTCTATATAATTAGATGTAGGTGATTAGGCAAACTGATTGACTTCTGAATATTTCCCCGAATAAAGAATGAAAGAAAATACCTTAGGATAACTTATCATACAGCCACTTGAATAATTAATCACTGTTAGAGAGAATACATATATGAGACTGACTGAAAAATGTTAAAATTGTGCAGATCTCTTAAATAACATTCTGAGTTGTTTTTATGCCTATCCAACACATTTTATAAAAATCAGTTTGAGGTAGTCATTTTTTCTAGAAATAAAAATATATAATTTAAAAATGAGTTGCTGTTTTCCTAAATAAAAAATCCCAGAAAATGTTTTTGTTCTAAGTGAGATTATCTGCTCTCTGCAGAAAAGATTCTACATTGAATTATAACTGCTAGAAGCCTACTCAAGACCTTAAATTTACCTCCACACATTTTGTTCCTGTATCCTGCTAGTAAAAATTCAAAGGAGTTTTTCCAGATAAAGGATGACAGGTTAATGGGAACTAACTATAATACTTCATGCCTTATGAACACCAACATGGTCTTTCTTTCTTTGACTGGCGACCTATGGTTGTCTGGCACTGCCCAACAAAATCAATTGTAAATTTGATCAATTCATTGCCACCTGTGAATTGAGTGGGGAAAAAAAAAAAAGAAAACTAAATAAACAGAATATTTGTTTTGCTAAGTCCAAAACGGTTTGATTTTTATTTGACATTTAAAAACAATATGTATTTTCCATGTACATTGGAAAACATATAGACACATAAATCTAACATGTACTCATATCCTGTGACAATCTATGTTTGAAGCTCTAATTTAAAAGACTGAAAGATAATGTGTTCCTTCCTAAGAATCACTGTTTTGATTATGATATTTATAATACCCTTTAAACTTTAATAACATTTTCTATGTCTTAATATATTTCTCCTAATTTTATGATTTAGAGATATTAATTGCTAAAAACCATTTCAAATAGTTAGATTGAAATCATGCAGTTCAATTTAAAATAACTCTCGTGAGATGATATCTGTATACCTTGCCACAGTTTCACATTAAGAGAGATATCGGAACTTAATTTAGAAGAATCTATGTTAGGAAATTAAGTAGATAAATAATAGATCAAGACATAGACTTAAGTTTGATTTTTCATTATATGGATTTATACTAGATGAATTCACGGTAAGTCTAGTTTACTAACAAAATTCAAGGATTGAAAGCAGAAGACACTGCATGTCAGTTTTCAGATCGAAAAAGATTTATTTTTTTGTGGGCAATACTGAATAATGTGCCTTATAGTATGATTTTAAACTGTAGAAAAATGTTGGCCATTAGTTTTAGATAGCAATATGCTAACATCAAATATAACTATCATTAGTTTATAATAGTTCACAACCATTTTTTATAGATATTTCTTATTTTATAAACATATCTTAGCATATTATTCCCCTAATATAATTTGCTTTTTTAAGAACACCATGATATTATACCAATAGTACATAACTATTACAATAGTTAAAAATATACAAATTATGCATTCCCAAACAAACTTGCCCTATATGCTTTTAAATTCTTGGTAACCAACTTTCTTTACCGTTTTAATATTTGTTAAATTGTCTTTTTTTGTTGTGATTGTGTAGTGGTCTGGCAAAGTGACTAAGGTACTGATGGCAGAACGGGTTTATTATAGGAATTTGATTTTATTGGAAGCACACAAATGTTATCCTAGATTTTATAATTGTTTTTGTGGTGCTGTAATATTAAACATTGAATTATAAATCAGTAAATAAATTGCTCATGAATAAAGTTTCAAAAAACAATGTGTTTTTATATTTTTGTGCACTTATACACTACAAATCAAAAGAAGAAATGTTTACTATATATATTATTTTGAAATCCTTTGAAGTATAGTCAAGATATGCACGATTAGGGAGTATAAGTTTTAGATTTGACTTTCCCAAAAGAGCAGTTAAGATCAAATAAAATAGGCAAAATTTAACTTCTGGTCTGTAGGACTTTGTTCAAGAGGTATGAGTGGACAGGGGAAAAAACGTCAGGTGTGAATGCTTCATCTAAACTGCAATTATCGAATTCAGCAAGTTTTCAGCGAGTATAGTTCATTCTTTACAAAAACAGAAAAGAGAGAGACAGAGAAGTTTCATCTAGCTTATGCTATTCAATTTGTTTTTTGAAAAACAGACTAAGAGAATGAAATAAAGGAAAAAAAAACACAAAGATGAAGTGAAGTACTTAATTACAGAACCAAATAAAAAAGAAAATAATATTTATTTGAATTGCCCTATGATCAAATCTGAAAACATTGCAGAGATAAAAAGTAATTGCATTAAGATTAGATAATAACAAACAGAAATTAAATAGCTAGAGGTTCATAAGGATCAGTTTTCTATGAAGTGTTTAGGAACAACATAAGTCTTTATTACATTTTCAGAGTTTCTTCCATGGCCTCAATGGTCTGATCAAAAATTTTCCACTCTCAATGTCTCCCAATTTAATAGTGCTTGCTTAGAGCTGCTACTTTTTAACAAAAAGAACAACAAGAGCCATAAGTTAACTTTGGACTCTGAAAAGGAAAAGATGAGAATGCCATTGGCAGATAGGTGTTACAGAAACCAGTGTTCTTTCCCATTGAATCCTACCTTCAACAGTTTCTGATAGTTAACAAAGAAAAGTTGACTGCCACATCATTAATTCAGAATCTGGAATAAGACAGTTACCGTTTTCACAATGTGCCATTTCAAGTTAAGAAATGTTGCAGACTGGAATTATCTATTTTGGAAAGAACAATATATTGAACAAGCTAGAATATGTTACACCTAACCTTTTGCAAGCAGAGAGTAATTAAACATTTTGAGGCAACGAAGTCAAAAGGACTGACTTGATTTCAACTTTCTAAAGTAAACTTTCCTGAAAAACTGAAAAACAACTCACTTGTAATCATTTTTTTCTTCTCAGAAGCAATAATTCCCTTCTGTCATGTCTGGCTTGCTGGGGTTTTTCCTACTGTTCTGTTCTTGGGAACTGTTTCTGCTATTGCTCAGTTAGCTGCTCTGAGTAGCCTTAAAGCTTGGATTCCATAGAAAGAAGTTTTTCATCTTGACTGGCAAGTTTCTGTATTGGCTGAAAGATAAAACAAGAACCACAGTTGCCCTTTAAAAAACCAAGCTAATCTGTTTTTTTTTTCTTTTTGTTTTTGGTTTAAATTTTATGGCAATGCACTTGAGAAAGGATTTTAAAACAGATCCTTCTTGTCCAAATACAAATTCGTGTATCAACAGTTCAGATCCTTTATTTAAAGCACAAGTAACAAAGTATGTATGAAGAAATACAAGATGCTTGTAGAATCTTGAATTTATAAAACATGTGAATGAAAAACTGTAAATGTCTTCAAATCAACAACTCCCCAGATAATTGTTAAGACTTTGCTACAATGTAAGTGTATATAAAAATAACATTAATGTATAGACTCTTCGGTTCTTTCTTTAGCATAGGCCTTGGGTAGTATATATATTCACATAGACAAAGACGGACACATATAAATTATGCCAAAATGAATGACTCTCCACTGTTAATTTTCCATGTATGAATATTTATGAAAGTTTAAACACTTTTTCAGGTCAATCCAAGTAGATGGCAACTCTTTCTTAGAAGCCAAAGCAGACAGGCGGTATGCTTCAAGCCTCTCAAGAAAATAGTGATTTTAAGAAAGAAATTTTCCTTGTCTTGTTGAACTGTATTCTAGAGATATATATCTGCATTTTTATTTGACATCCCCCTCTTTATAAAAATGTATATCAATCTGTTTTTTTTTCTTTTCAACTGGCTTAAAATACATATCATCAATTGCAAATGTTACCAGGTTTAAGATTTATTTTTAATCATATGTTAGATTTAATGGTTATTGCTTTATTTTAAAAGTAATCTTTTTAGACGTATTCTTAAATATAACTGGATTTATAATCCATTGCATTAAAGATAATGATTATTTTACGAAAAATTAGTATTTCAGTCTTGCAGTCCAACTGTTAAGAAGAAAAAAGAAAATGCTTTTTAGTATCTCCAAATCATAAAAATAAAAATGGAAATAGAAAAGGATCAGATTTTTTATAGAAAAGAGATTCTTTCCCTTTAATGATTCTCATGTTATTCCAAAATGTGTTTATTTTAAGCGTTCACTAAAGTGGAAACCACGGTATCAGTCTTACATCAGAGGTATCTTTTTACAGTCAACTAATAAAGAAGAAACTCATATAAATTTCTGCATTTATCACTCATCCTTTGAAGTTGAATGATCCTCTTTATAAATTTAGATCTAAGAATATCTGATTCTTGTTTCTCATTTATGTTTTTTAAGATCTAGATTATATATAAATCACTGTGTGCTTAATTTAATAAATATATAACACATTTGCTTTGTTTCTTGGCAAAATAATTCAAAATGACCAGTTTACCAACAGAAGAAATTATGGCATCTACTATTTTTATAGCTTAACCTGCTCTATAGTTAACAGTTTAAATTTGTGCTCACAGGAAACCACAGAGCTAACACAAAACGCTAAATATTAACACAGGAAGAATGCTCACCCAGAGCTCATCTTTATTAATTTCAAATACTTGAATCTCTCTGAACAATGAGCTAAATGTTAATAAATTCAAACATATGTTAAGCATGGGGAAAAAAAATCCAATAAAGAACTTAAAGCTTGATTTCAAAAATTTTTAAAAAAATCCATCAAGCTAAATATATTAAATGTACTTTAAGCTTTCCTGATCTTGGACCATAAAACTATAAACAAGTTTATCAGTGAAAATAATCAGTGTTTTTATAGTGATAGATTTTTAACATTGTCAGTGTAGTTCCATAAATAAAGTATTGAATATTTTCATTTATACTCTTTTCAACTTTTACAATATACAATTCTTATCAAAAAAAAAAAAAATCTGCAACACAAACTTTTAGATAATTTTTAAAGGAGAATTTTCTGATATTGAAATTGAGAGGTTTGATGGCCATGATTTTGGAGCAACCAAGCTATGTAAAATATTTAGATAATACATTGTTTCAGGAAGTCTGTTTGAAGAATCTATTGTACAATAGATTGACTTCTTAGACTACTAGAGTCAAACTTTGTGGCATATGTGCAAAAGAAGATCCTTTTATCACTATGTATGTTGTGAATTTTCCTTGAAGTTTGGCCATTCAAATGACTAAGAGATTTATGCTTCACTGGTTTTCCTAAGAGTCTATCTATGTCATTATATGCTGTTAAAAATGGGTAATTTTTTAGTTACCTATGCCTTGGACTTGAGCTGGGAGTTGATTCCCAGCCAAGGCACTCGCAGCTGCATGCTTTAATTTACAATCCTTTGTCAGACTTACACACGTGCCCCAGGCTATAACATAGTGTACCTATGTTAAACTTGCAGGTAATTTATGTCAAAACATACTCTTTGATTTAAAAAGTGATCAATGATTTCTTGGTAAAGAGGTAATTTCCTCTGATGTTTCCAAACTTGCCTTTTTTACAGGTACACACAAAAGCCGTGCTTATAGATTGTACGAACAATAAACAGAAAGCTATAATCATGTTTTTTCAGATTTTCCGGTGCACAACGATTTTGGATCGATACACTGGTGTAATACAATTATCTGCAAAGACTGGTTTGTATGAAAAAGAATTTGCAAGGAGACCTCTAGGGGGTTTTATCCAGAAAATGTATTTGGAATACGTTGTAATAGTAGAAGGAAAAATTAAGGGGTGATGATGACTGTCTATTAGGTACCCGAGTTGACTTCATTCATATTCTAGTTCATAAAAGTATTGACACACAAACTTTAGTCAAAGCAACAGCCACAGGTAATAATAATAATTATCAATGCTTTCATACTTTAATTATTATGGAAACAAAAACACCTAGCAAAACATAAGACTTTTAACTATAGAAGTTCAATGTTGTGTGAATATTATGTGTCCATAGATTAAAAGTAATACCAATGATTTGTGTTTTGCTACAAAATAAATTATTATTCTATCTTATCTCTAAGTTATTGTAATCTAGTGCCTATGAAATTCTCTTGATGTTCTTCAACTACTTTTTTTTGTTGTTAGAATAGTAAGATTCTAGACCATAATATCAATTTGAAACTGTTCAAGAGTACTATATAATAAAAACCTTTATTTCAAGTTTTGTAATTCCGCAAAGAAAGATTTTGCAACATCAAGGGGGAAAGCTAAGATAAAAAGTATGTATTACACAAAAGACATACATTTCTGCAAAAGATTTCTGATGTATGGAAACAACTCAGTTTGATTTTTTATGGTTCTCCGGAAGATGCTGACTTCTTCCGCAGCTCTTCTTCAAAGCTGAAAAGTCCACATTTTCTAATTCGAGCCTTAAATCATATACCTGACAAGGAAATTCCTTTTTGTCAGGCCTGAACCAGATTTCCATTCTGGTGAGCTCAACAATTTGGGGACATGGTTCTCAAAAGCCTGCTCTCTGCGAGACTTCTGCATGTCCACGTGGGCTGTGCATGACCTGCTCTGACGAGGAATGATTGATCTTGCTAAGACTTCCTCCTTGTAGATCTGGGATTTTCTTTCAGTTTCTTGACCAACACTGTCCAGGGCCTCCCCAATCACACAACTTTGACTTTGATGGCTTCGTGAGCTTGCGGAGACAGCTTTCTGACTTTCTTACAAAGTCTTATTTTTTTTTTTTTTTTACGTATGCCTTTTTGATGGACTTTTACACTCCATCCTGCTATTTTGAGCTTAAGGAGACTAGATGATTATTCAAACCCCTCCAATTAGCAACTGGGTCAGTAATCTACTCATTTCTAGGATAAAAACCTTAAGGGGACTTCCAAACAAGGAAAATAAAAGGAAAAAAAGTAAAAAAGTCAATTGGGGAGAAGATTCACGCCAAATCATTATCCTAAAATGAAGTGTTAACTAAAAATTTCCAAGACTAAAGAATAATATTTCCACGATTCTTAGGGATATTTAAAAAGGAGACTTGTTAAGTCAAATGAATTCTTTCATCTTTCAAACTATCAAGAGAGTTTATGAACAAGAAAGTGTATTTAATTTTTGTAGTTAACACCTATAATGGCTTTTTTCATTTCTCTAAAGCAATACTAACTAAGTAACACACAGGGAAATCTCACCATAAAGAAATTATGATACCCTCGCTAATCCGACTTCTCCACATCCACTTAAACTAATTAGCTGTAGAAGAACACATTGTTATGTCACTTCTTTTTCAATTTTATTAATCTTTCTAACACACGCAGGTCTCAAGCTTTAAATTGAGTGAAGATGAAGGCATAAAAAAGTAATCTAGATGAATGATGTGCTTCTTAAAAGAAAGATGCACCAAACCTTTACTTTGTGCTGTTTTCATTCCCATGCAATATGGTATTTCTGGCTGTGTCTCTCTCTTTTTTTTTTTTTTTTTGGCTCTCGCCACACGTACTTCTAATTCATGCTCCAGTCATCTTCTTTAATCTGAAATATTTATGTGGTTCTTTGTCCATGTCTTAATTACAGCAAATATGCGGCAAGTGGACCATTTCTTAAATTAATCCCAAGAGTACTGTGTTTTTTGTCAAACAGTCAAAGCTTGGAGAATAATAGTAATGTTATTGCCGATCTAAAAATTTAAATGACTGTTATGTATTTAACTAGCCTTAATTAGTTCGTGCAAACCTGTTTTTTGTTAAATGTTAAAACATTATTCACTGAGAATGTAGAAGTTACACTAGACAGCTTAAAAACCCTACACACGTTTGCTAAATTTTGTAAACATAACATTATTTATGATTAACTTTTTCTCAGGTGTAAAAAATCTTAAGTAAATTGCATATGATATCTTCGTATGGCTATGTATTTCCATTGTTTATTACTCCGTTATTATTTAATAAAGGTGTGGTTTCGGTCTATTCGTTCTACATGGCTTTCCTAACCAACTGTAAATGTTGTAAGTTCAAGTGCAAGAATGATTGTATTACTATAGCTAATAGTTCTAAATTAATTCACCATAATGAAGTACTTTCAACAGTTGTTACAAATCTAAGAATTAATATTGTTTTTGTTCTGTTTTTCTATGGGAAGATTTCAAAAGTCCTAAGAAGTCTCTCAGTGGCCATTTCTTCCATATCCTTTATTCGACAGGCCTGTGCAAATATCTCAGATTAAGAAAAAACAAAAACCCAAACACACTGCAGATAAAATTAATTAGTAACACAGCTTTAAGAAGAACTAGGAGTAGAACTCATTTATCATGTTTTATGCATGTGTGCTTAAATTTAGAAATTGAACAAATTCTGATAATGTAGAGATTACGTATTTGTTGATATAGATTTCAGATAATTGATTTGTTCGTGCTATTTTTAAAAATAGGAAACCTACTCTTATGAATAATAAAAAATTGATACTTAGTAAAGTGAACTTGCATACTTTTTAATGAACATAATAGCAGCCTGTGGTACCATAGAGTCCACTCAATAACCTCATCGAGGTAAGCTTCATGTGATCAGGATTTGTCCTATTTGCCTATCTGTGTGTTGCCAGCATCTAAGCCCAAGAGTCCCTATATTTAGTCCTCTATAAACAATAAGCGTTAGTCGAATTTTGAATGGAGTGATGGTGTTAATTTCACCTGTCAGACACATGTCATTTTCCCCCAGGAAAAGTTGTGTCGTTTGCTTTGCCTCTGAAATACAAAGGAGAATGGGAAGGATTTACACTTACAGTTTTTGGAGATGTATCTTCAGCCATCTTCAAAGGCATAAAGTTAATAAATACTGGCATTTTTATTTCATTTAATCTCTATCTAAATGAAACCTGAGGGCTTCTAATTACCAGCATTGCCGGTATACTATTGAATGTTAAAGAACAAACACAAGAGAAGATGGATCACAAAATTTATGGCAAAAAGAATACTTCTCATAAATCAGAAAAATGAACAAAGTAGTATGTTCGCAGTCCCGTCTCCTTATCAATAGCAATGTGTTTTTTAACAACATATCTGCTGTCCCAGTCTCACAATCTCAAGGGGTGTGCTGATTCTTCTAACTAAGAAGTTTCCTGCAGCGTGTAAAGCGCTTTCAAGCGTGTTATCTGCCTGTTCATCTGAGAAAGTTCCAACTTTGTGTTCTGTGGTTAGCTATTACATACAAGATAGCAGTGACTGCAAGGTCTGTTTAGCTTTTCAATGGTAAGAACCGCTTCTCCCCACCGTGACCCCAGATACAAGTATATTGGTCAAGTATATGCCCTTTCAAGTTTTCTCTTCCTCTGTGATCGACTCACATTCTAAACATCAGTGTTTTTTATTGGCATTTTAAAAATGTGTGGTTAAATGAAAATTAATGTATGATATGAGATATAATTCTGTCCCCATTGTATTCTTTAAAAATTATTATAAGGTCTATCTTTGAAAAAATAAACAAGAGTCTTGACCTCGTTTGTTAGTGAAGCTAATGTAAATGTATGAAACTGAGCAATAGTAAAAGCGAAACAGATAATCTCAGAGGTAGTATCAATATCTACTGTTGTAGACATCTTGTTAGGGAATCATGGAGTATCTATATTAGGAACTCTTACACACTTGTTTGTGTAATTTAGATATTTCCTCTTTCATAAGAATATTCAATATGTTTAGTCCATTTATGTCTATTTTTACAATTAATTCACCAGAATAGTTATGCTGATTAAAACTACGATAGAATTTTATAAAAGTTTCCATATGACTTCTTATTTTTGTCCTTCTTATAAATTTGTAAAGTATTATCATGCCATTTTTAAGAACTAACTCCAAGTCCTTCGTCTTTCTACATAGATCAGATCAGATCAGATCAATCACTCAGCGTGTTCCGACTGCTTTGCGACCCGATGAATCCAGCACTCCAGCCTGTCCCCCTGTTCCTCACCAGCTCCCGGAGTTCACTCAGACTCACGTCACTTCGAGTCAATGTGATGCATCTCAGTCATCTCAATCCTCTGTCATCCCTTTCTCCTCTGCCCCCAATCCTCCCAGCATCAGAGTCCTTCTCCAATGAGTCAACTTCTTCGCATGAGTGGCCAAATACTGGAAGGTTTCAGCTTTAGCATCATTCCTTCAAAGAAATCCCAGGGCTGAGATCTCCTTTAGAATGGACTGGGTTGGATTCCTTGCAGTCCAAGGGAACCTCTCAAGTAGTCCTTCTCGCAACAATCACATGTTCAAAAAGCATCAATTCTACGGTGCTCACCTCTTTCACACTCCAACTCTCACATCCATATCTGATCACTGGAAAACCATGCCTTTGACTAGACGAACTTTGTTGGCAAAGTAACGTCTCTGCTTTTGTATATGCTATCTAGGTTGGTCATGAACTTTCTCCAAGGGAGTAAGCGTCTTTTAATTCATGCTGCAAGTCACTAATCTGCAGTTGATTTGGATGCCCAGAAAAATAAAGTCTGACACTGGTTTCACTTGTTCCCCATCTATTTCCCATGAAGTGGTGGGACCGGATGCCATTGATCTTCATTTTATGAATGTTGAGCTTTAAGCCAAGACTTTGTTCACTCTCCACTTTCACTTTCACTATACAGCAATATTTTCTTGAGAGAATCAGTTTCATGATACTCATGTAATCGATTTAACAAAAATGATTTTAATTAAAATATGTTTATAATATTTTATAATCATAATATAAATTGAGAATGAATAAATTGGCCCCACACATACATCACAAAATCCATGTATCAATCATGTATTAAAGGAGTCCTCTCTGAAAAGTTGGCATTGTGATTGGAGCTATACCATGTACATTATTTTAAATAGTAACTATAAATCTCCACCTTAGCACATAGAATAAATTCTCGCTCTGTTTCTTTGTTTTTTGTCAATGGGCGCTATATTTTCCTATTTGCATGGTGGAAGGTTTCCTGAAACCCAGAAATACAATCTTATCCAAAACTAGATAACCCATAGCTACAAAGTATTTGTTTGACCAATTGTAGACTGGGATGTTTGGTCAGAAGATAAGTAATAGATACGAAACAGGTTGAAAGAATAACAGAATAATTCGAAAGTCCTGAGAACTGGGGATATGAACCCTGAACACAGTTGCACGTGTTTTTCCAAAGTATAATAAGAAAAAAGTAGTCTTAGGCAGTTAGTCAAAAAAATCCTGTTGGTGGAGATACTAGACGCAAGACATCGATATATAGAGTTAAATCAGATAGATATTAGGCTGTAGGCAGAGAGTACCCAGTGAAGGTAGTACAGAGCAGAAGTTAGTAATTTCCCTAAATCTCATTTACAAAGGGCCCTAAATGAAAATGCTAGCGCTTATGCTGTAACTAAAATCTGAAAATTTCTAATTCCTAGCCAGTTATATATTCAGGAAGCTTTAACTAATCACTTTTGAAATCAAAAATGAAAATCGTGTAATTGCTACTCCTATACAGTGGTACTAAATTTAAGTCTAAATTTGGCAAAATAAAAGAAATCATGGGTCCTGAGCCACAGTCAATTCCTGTCTTGGTTTTTGCTGACTGTATAAGAGCTCTCCATCTTGGCTACAGAGTAATATAATCAATCTGATTTCGATGTTAAGACCATCTGGTGATGTCATGAAGAGTCTTCTCTGTGTTGTTGGAAGAGGTGTTTGTTATGACCCAGTGGCATTTCTTGGCAAACTTCCTATCAGTATTTGCCCTGCTTCAATTCCATAATTAAGTATATAAATTAATCATAGAATAAGGGAAGGAAGAAATATTTTTTGGAATTTTGTGAAAATGTACTATTGTTGTGAGTTTCTTTTAAAACTTGCTGCAATTTGGGCAGTCTTATTTTTCATGAGTATTTAAATTCTATTGGCTAATTATATTCTTGACTGTAGAGAACAATTGGAATTTCCAGTATATAGATCTATGAGTGACAGAATTAAGTTTAACAAACTTAACTACTCTTCTTATTGGAGAAGGAAATGGCAACCCACTCCAGTGTTCTTGCCTGGAGAATCCCAGGGATGGGGAGCCTGGTGGGCTGCCGTCTATGGGGTCGCACAGAGTCAGACACGACTGAAGCGACTTAGCAGCAGCAGCAACTACTCTTCTCATACAACTTGAATTTAACTTCTACACTTAATGAGACATTGTCATGGCTATAATGAAGTTTCATGGGAAACTAAATGCACTAGCATAAATACACACAGTGTTACTGCATTTTGGAATAAAGTGGTTCTTCAATAACGCAATTGAATTGCTTCTTACCTTTTCTTCAGGTTCCCATAGGTGTCATTCTTATGTCATTATCTGTTTTAATAGCTTCTGAATTCATCCACATGCTCATTACATGAATGATATGTGTCTTGATCCGTTAAGTACACCAATAGGGTTTTCTGTACAGATATGTCTGTGGAATAACATCACAGTCTCCTAGTAGTCTGACTATAGTATTTAGAGCCTTATAATATTATTGACTGGTGATTTTACTTCATTTGCAAAAACATTTCAATACTGAACTTCTCAAGTAAATAATATAAAACATTGAATTATTTTAATGTCTTTTCATCTGGAATAGAGAAGAAAGAATCTAAATGAGTGGTTACAGACAGAATTTCAACATCAAAATGATTAGCATTTACACACTACTGAATATAAAATAATCAAGAATGACCTACTGTATAGCACAGAGAACTCTATTCAATATTTTATAATAACCTATATGGGGAAAAAATCTGAAAAAGAAAGGACATAAGTATATGTATAAATGAATCACATTGTTGTACACCTGAAACTAATAGAACATTTTAAGTCAACTATACTCCAATATAAAGTAAAAATTAAATTAAAGAACTAAAAATAAATTCTAATGTAAGTCAGAAGTAATAATAAATACTGTGATCAAATGTGGGAAAAAATAAGAAAAATGAAATATAAAAATCAGGCTGAGGCTTAAAAGTTGCATAACTTAGGCTTAGTTTTTCCCATTCCTTTCTTGCCATAATGAATGGTTATTTACAACTATTGTAGTCTCCATGTTTGCTGTATGAATTGCTGATAGCAGCAATTTTAATGGTAAAACTATGGAACAATATTCATAGTTGTCAGAAAAAGGTCATTCTATTTGCATTCATTAGGAACCTGGAGGACTGTAGTGTGTGTTTCCTTTGGGATGTTGCAACTATTGATTTATATATAGCTGTAGGAAAAATTAATTAGGATTATATTTCACTTATTACTGCAGGCTGTGTAATAAGAAAGAAAACCATTTTTTTGGTTAGAAAGTTGAACTGAAAATCCTAACTGGAATCATTGTTTCTTAAATCACAACTACTTTATCATAAGATTTCTTTTATAATCTGGTTAAAGGCTGAGTGCATTTATGGAAATTTAATTAGCACATTGAAAAATGACTGTTTTAGTATATATCCTATAACAATAATTATAATTCAAATTAAGCCAAAGAGACATTTTTTCCTTGTTAATTGAAACTTCTCTTTCTTTAAGCAAAATCCATGTATACTTGTCTGAGTTTGCAAGCACTGAGACGTTATTGACAAAAGAAGTAAATCAAAAACCAGAGACCAAGATCAGGTGAATTCTCAAGGTTAAGAAACAGATTCCCAAATCTAAAGCTTTAGAAGTATAACAAATGAGAAAGAAGTCTTAATTTTTACATTTTCAGTCTAAACCTGCTTATAATTAAGTTCTCCTGTGGATTTAATGCATCAAATAAACATGATGTATTTATATTTGAGAATATGTTACATTGATAATATCCCGTTAGTGTGATAATATCAGATTTCAGATTATTTGGAAAATATATGTGTCTCCTTTCTGTGAACACCCTGCATACTCCAAGTGAAAAAAAAATTGAATTCAGTTTTCCACATTGTTTATACGTGACACATGTTTGAGATTAATCAAATTGTAGTCACTTCTAATTAACAGCAGAGAATAATTTCAAAATGGGACAAAACCAGATGACAAAAAATAGTTTGTGTGTGTTTAAGACATACTTTATGAATGGGAACACATGCTCGTTGTGATGTTTCTAACTTGAAATTTTTATTAACTCAGCTATCATCTTTTAGGTGCATCGCATTTTCAGAGAAACCCACTGCCTGGCCTCTGGTGGACACTTAGGCATAGAATCAGCATTTAGGGAAAAGCCAAATCAAAGAGAGGTAACTCGATGCCCCTATAAAAGCTAAAACTAAAGCACAGTATCAAAATCCTTTCATATTATTGGAAGTTCTGGGTTGTACAAAAGGGGCAGAGGTCAAAAGCAAAACACTACAAATACAGGCTTCTTCTCTCTATTGTACAGATTAGACGTTGTTTAAAATTAATGACTAGGATTGAAAACACACTACTTCCCTCTCCAAAACTTTTAACATAGTTTTTCTTAGCTATGATCATACGGATCTGCTCCTTAATTCCTTAATGTACCTAGTAGAATGTAAATTGGTAAACATTTTGTGCCTCACTTCTTCATTTCAAATATTTGGGACCCCTTTGAGAGAAAGTACTCATCTTGAGTAATATAGAACTTTGTTTTTCCAGAGTAATAAGTAATATTTTCCACCATGACACATTTTGTATTCTGTTACAAAAATTATATGAGGTAATTATACCGAGATTCATTGCAGGTCTTTGGCTTTTGTAGTGAATCTAACATTTCCAGTTTGTTTTCAAGCTAATGCTATGTTGGACTAATAATGAGGTAACTAAAAGAATTTTTAAAAATCACGGAGGTCTAGGGCAAAATTTTTGAATTACTTTTTTAACTAAAACAAAATGATCAGAACTGTATTTCTTAGGAAAATTTATTGATCAAACTATATATTGGCTCACAGTTATTGAAAAGCTAATGTTTTAAAGGCACTGTTTCTTTGGGTTGTGAGGAACACAAAAAACAGCTAAGGTAGGGTTTTTTACCCTGAAGGGGTGGGCTGCAGTCCATGGGTCTCAAAGAGTTGAACACGACTGACTGAATAACACACACACACATTCATAAGCTAAGGAGGAGAAGACTCTTAAGAGTCCTTGGACTGCAAGGAGATCTAACCAGTCCATTCTGAAGGAGATCAGCCCTGGGATTTCTTTGGAAGGAATGATGCTAAAGCTGAAACTCCAGTCCTTTGGCCATCTCACGTGAAGAGTTGACTCATTGGAAAAGACTCTGGTGCTGGGAGGGATTGGGGGCAAGAGGAGAAGGGGACAACAGAGGATGAGATGGCTGGATGGCATCACTGACTTGATCATGAGTCTGAGTGAACTCCGGGAGTTGGTGATGGACAGGGAGGCCTGGCGTGCTGTGATTCATGGGGTCACAATGAGTCGGACACAACTGAACGACTGAACTGAACTGACATGATAAAAAACATTCACAAACCTAGGTAATGCGTGATTTGTCCTTTATATTGAAAAGAAAATTATCATAGTATTGAAATAATTGTCTCAGAAGGGTAATTAATTAAAGGGGCAATAGTTGGCAACTATCTTTTCAAATTGTGTAAATATTTGATGGGATGTTTTGTTGTTGTTGTTTAGTCACTCAGTCATGTCCAATTCTTTGCGACTCCATGGACTGCAGCCCACCAGGCTCCTCTGTCCATGAGATATCTCAACCAAGAATACTGGAATGGGTCGCCATTTTCCTCTTTCAAGGATCAAACCTGCGTTTCCTGCATCTCTTGCATTATAGGCAGATTCTTTACTACTGCGCCACCAGAGAAGCCCATGGCATCCCTTATATGGGGAATCTAAAAAGTTGTGATACAAATCAACTTATTTACAAAACAGAAACAGTCTCACAGACTTAGAGAAGAAACTTACAGTTGCCAGGAGGAAGGCTATGGAGAAGGGATAGTTAGGGAGTTTGGGATCTACATGTACACACTGCTATATTTAAAATGGATAACAACAAGGACCTACTGTGTAGCAAAGGGAACTCTGCTCAATGTTATGTGGCAGCTTGGATGGGAGGGAAGTTTGGGGGAGAATGGATACATGTATATGTATATGTATGGCTGAGTCCCTTTGTTCTTCACCTGAAACTATCACAACATTGTTAATCAGCTATACTCTAATACAAAATTAAAGTTTAAAGAAAAATTCTTTCTTAATTGTAATCAGTGTAAATGAATCTGAAAAGTACATAAATACTAGCCATCACCCCAGACTCTGATAAAACCATTTGTAAATGGTGATGTGTTTTCTTTCTAGATTTGAATATGTGTTCTTTCTCCTTTTTTATTTCATTGTTGTTTAGTCAACTAAGTCATATCTGATTCTCTGTGACCCAATGACAGTAGTCCACCAGGTTCCTCTGTCCATGGGATTTCTCAGGCAAGAATACTGGAGTGGGTTGCCATTTCCTCCTCCAGTGGATCTTCCTGACCTGGGATCAAATTCACATCTCCCACTTGGCAGGCTGATTCTTTACCACTGACCCACCAAGGAAACCTTATTTCTATACATGTGTTCTTAAAGATAAAAGTTCATATATTTAAACAAAATGGAATTATTATGAACATACTGTTGTAATCTATTTTTATTCAGCACTTCAAAAAATGTATTTATTTTAATGGCTATTAATATTATAGTATATGTGATCATTTACTTAACAAATCGCCTATTGTTGGATATTTTAGGTGGTCTCCAATATTTTGCGCAGTTATAAATAACGGGCTATTAATATCCTGAAGCTAAATCTTTCTAAACAACCTTAATTATTTCCTGAAGATAAACTTCAGATGTGGAATTGCTGAGAACCAGGTATGAACATTTTCTGAGAGGCTGTTAAGTACTGCCAGCCTACCTCTCAGAAATATGATACCATTTTCTACTCCTACTAGTTTCCTTGCACATTCACAAACTCGTGTGTTATAACTATGTTTTAATTAACATGAGTTTGATCCCAAAAGGTGGAATCGGTTTCCCATGAATGTCTTGCTGGAGGTAAAACAGCTACTGGCTCTGTGTCTCCCACATCTGCCCACTCTGCTCCATGTGCACTCACTTCTCAGACTAAACTCCCAAAGGACGGCTTTATGCCGGACATGTGCCCCAGGAAGTCACCTGTACAAAACTGCACTCCACTAATTTCTCCATCCTTCATCTCCACAAGTCAGCTCCTTGGGCTTTCTGGGTAGTTGTGAGGGTTGTGTGAATATGTGTGTTATACACCTGGTAGTTCTTTTCCCCGAATGCTCTGTAGATGCCTAATTCTTCATTCACTGAATCAGGGCATCAAGCCTTTGCTAATGTTGGTCCCACCTCCTGGAATGACTTTCATAAATGTTTCCACCTACTGAAATCCTAGCAAGTCACTAAGTGTATTTCCACATGCCTAATCTCTCAGAAATACTCTACTTGTTCCTTATATGGACTTCTCTCAACCCTAATGGATGTTATATCATCTTTTCTAAAACTCCTATAAAAATTATAACTGTTTTCTTATATTACAAAGCTGATACAAGCATTTTCTTATTTCTTCAAAAGTGAACTGTATGTGCTAAAACCAGGATCTGTATTGAATTTGCCTTTGTATTATTGTATTACCTGAGGTATCATGAGGACAGAGGCTTTCATAGGGGGCTGAGGTTTTTAACTCAGACTGGAGAAATTTATGGATAATCTCAGTTCAGTTCAGTTCAGTCAGTCAGTCATGTCCGACTCTCTGTGACCCAATGAATAGCAGCACGCCAGGTCTCCCTGTCCATCACCACCTCCAGAGTTTACCCAAACTCATATCCATTGAGTCAGTGATGCCATCCAGTTTCATCTCTTCACCGTCATCCCCTTCTCCTGCCCCTAATCCCTCCCAACATCAGGGTCTTTTCCAATGAATCAATCTTCGCATGAGGTGGCCCAAAGTATTGGGGTTTCAGCTTCAGCATCAGTCTTTCCAATGCACACCCAGGACTGATCTCCTTTAGCGTGGACTGGTTGGATCTCCTTGCAGTCCAAGGGACTCTCAAGAGTCTTCTCCAACACCACAGTTCAAAAGCATCAATTCTTTGGTACTCAGCTTTCTTCACTGTCCAACTCTCACATCCATACATGAACACTGGAAAAACCATAGCCTTGACTAGATGGACCTTTATTGGCAAAGTAATGTCTCTGCTTTGTAATATGCTATCTAGTTGGTCATAACTTTCCTTCCAAGGAGTAAGCGTCTTTTAATTTCATGGCTGCAGTTAACATCTGCAGTGATTTTGGAGCCCCAAAAAATAAAGTCTGACACTGTTTCTAATGTTTCCCCATCTATTTCCCATGAAGTGATGGGACCAGATGCCATGATCTTGGTTTTCTGAATGTTGAGATTTAAGCCAACTTTTTCACTCTCCTCTTTCACTTTCATCAAGAAGCTTTTTAGTTCCTCTTCACTTTCTGCCATAAGGGTGGTGTCATCTGCATCTGAGGTTATTGATATGGATAATCTATTACTATATTATTTAGGTATAAGATAAGCTAGACAGAGAAATAGATACGGCAGATGGATCCTATAGCCATAAATATGATTGCAATTGGCCAACCCCTTATTTTCACAGGACAGATGACAATTTATGCAGCATAAGTAGTTAAGGTCATTTTGTGCTGTGTGCTACGTTGCTTTAGTCGTGTCTGACTCTGTGACCCTATGAACTGAAGCACTTTAGGCTCCTCTGTTCATGGGATTCTCCAGGCAAGAATACTGCAGTGGGTTGCCATGCCCTTCTTCAGGGAATCTGCCCCATCCAGGAAGCAAACCCTGGTCTCTTAAGTCTCCTATACTGGCAAGTGGATTCTTTACCACTAGTGCCACCTGGGAAGCCCCTAAGGTTTTAGATCCTATGAAAATGACAACCATCTATCTTTGTCCAAGTATTTACAGCGTGTTGGTCTTCACGCTGAGTGTTTAATATGTCTTATTTTGTTTAAGTTGCAGATCAAAACTAGATGTTAAGTCCCATCACTTCCATTTTGCAAATGAGAAGGTCAAGGCTTATAAGATTAATTAGTCTGCCTGAAATAGCAGAGCCCTTAAGTCATAGCATGGGACTCAGATCCATATGTGCCAGCCTCTTTTTCGTTTTGTTGGTGGTCTCCTTATCTCCTTGATGGACTGATACCTTATTATGCCCTTCTATGTAGCTTAAACAGAGAAATTGGGGAGAGGTGTGTTGTTGTTCAGTCACTAAGTCATGTCTAACTCTGCTACCCCATGGACTGCAGCAAACCAGACTTCCCTGTCCTTCACTCTCTCCCAGAGTTTGCTCAAACTCATGTCCAATGCCTCAATGATGCCATCTAATCATCTCATCCTCTGTCACCCCGTTCTCCTCTTGCCCTCATTCCTCCCAAGCATCAGGGTCTTTGCCAAGGAGTTGGCTCTTTGCATCAGATGGCCAAAGTGTTGGAGCTTCAGTATCAGTTTTTCCAATGAATATTCAGGGTTTATTTCCTTTAGGATTGACTGGTTTGATCTCCTTGCTGTTCAAGAAACTCTCAAGAGTCTTATCCAGCATTACAGTTTGAAAACTCCAGTTCTTTAGTGCTCAGCCTTCTTTATATAGTTGCAGTTAAAGGAACAGCCCTACCATAGAAATCCTGTTGCCAGAGAGTTAAAGCATTATGTGGATATGGATGCAGAAAATGTGGTGAGTGGGACAAGATGGCCAACATCACAGAGAAGAAAGGGGTACTTGAGGTCAGGTGGGCTGGCTGTAAGCAGGAAGAACCAGCACCCACAGCTGGGCTGGAAGAGAAACCTTCAGCTAAGTGGGACAATGGTTCCTGGGAAATGGGTCAAACAGAGTTAATGTCCTGTTTGGAACAGCAAGCCTCATTTTTGATACCATCAGGTAGTGAAAGAGCTGCACATACACTGCTGCACTGGGCTGTATCTGACTTCAGGTCCAGGCAGGGATGAGCCTGTGAGAAGTCCCTCCAGCCCCTGTAGGAGGCTGGTGTGGGAAAGGTGGAAGAAGGATGAAAACTATCTGTGATGAAGACAGACTCCACTGGAAAAGATGCAGATAAATGCATTGAAATAACACAGAGTTGGATTATAATATAAAGGTATGATTTCCAGAATATAAAAGCAAATAAATCAGTAAGGTAAGTGGCACAGAACATTCTAGAGCCTCCTGCTCAGACTCAACAGGTGTTTGGGTGATTCATGACTCCATTTCAAACTGGCAAAGTACAATGCTTGGATATCATAGTTTATCACTCATCAAAAATTGCCCATGGGAGAGAAAGGACTTTACTGGAAGATCTTGTTCAAATGTGATGCTGAATCAAGAGGTCTGGGCGAGCCTGAGACTCTGCATTTCTAAGAAATTCCAGGTGATTCAGGTACTGCTGGCCCTGACACCACCGGCTGAGTCACAAGGAATGAGGAAGCCAGCAGGGAAAGGGGGACAATCAGTGTGAGAGGAGGGGTTGTGGAGAAAATATGTTAAAAAAAGGAGAAAATGTAGGACAGCAATATTTTGTACATTATAGCAAGGTATAGTAAACCTCTGTAAAAATGTATTAAGCAAGTAATAGCTCTGGACAAGAAAAGAAGATAACAAATCAAAATCAACCTACCTCGAGAGCTGGAAAAGCTTTAAAATGACCCAGCACTCTCTAAAATGATCAAATGAAGCACAAAACCATTTAAATGAAAAACTCAGCCTGTGTTTGGAATCTAACCAGGAAGCCTAGGGTTCTATTTACCTCATTTTGGGTCTTTACTTTTACTAGCTATTTCTTCCATGAATGAGAAACCTGCATGGTACCTACTACACTTTCCTGTTGACTCTAATTTCCAGGAACTGGGACAGCAGAGGACATGATGGAAAGAGAACAGAGCCCCACTTCTGCTAGGTGGGCTCACTCCCATGTCCCACAGAGCAGCCTCTCCATCAAATCCAACATCAAAGAGGTGTCCTGGAGTGTCAGGGGCTGGAACAGATGAGCAGGAGAGGAAACCTGGGATGTACGCAAGTGGAGTGAAATCACTTCAGGAACACACTACACAAGTATCATCTCCAAACACAGAAATGAAGCTAACGGTGATACTGAGAATTGACCAAGACATACATCAAAAGTCAAGTTACTGCAATTATTAATTCAGTCTTCAAACTCAATCTTCCCTCACAAACTTTAGAACCTCAGATAACCCTAGGATTTGGGGATTTTAAGATAAAAGAATACAAATCTGTTACAGTCTTAAGTTGTACTACATAGTTTCATAGATATTCATATTTTTGGTTTGGGAGAAATTTAAGATCAGTACACATTAACAGAATTATATTTACAACAGGAAATATGATGGACACATTGTCTCCAAGTAAGCAAACATCATCTACAGTGCTCTCAGGGACAGGATTTCATAAAAATTGTAGCTAATGTAGTTAATGCTTTCCTGCCATACTAATTCTCATCTTCCTCCTGACCAACAATGAAAATGGAAACAATTCGGAGCAAGTTTTTGCCCTGTGACTAACTGAAGCTTCTCTCTGGGTATCTATCATTTGAGCATTTCATGTTAAAAGGGTGCATGCGTGCTCAGTCACTAAGTCATGTCTGACTCTTTGTGACCCCATTGACTGTAGCCCACGAGGCTCCTCTGTCCATGGAATTTCCCAGGCAAGAATACTGGAGCAGGTTGTCATTGCCTTCTCCAGAGGATCTTCCCCACCCAGGGATTGAACCCGCATCCACTGCATTGCAGGCAGATTCTTTACCACTGAGCTAGCTGAGAAATGTGTGTGTGTTGGTTACTGGTTGCTCAGACCTGTGTGCTACTCACTCACTGTCTTAGCCAGAAGTCCCTTAGTACTCTCACTGTGCCCTGCAGAATGCCATTTCCTGGGGAACAAGATGAAAACAAGATGTTACCTGATCTTAAGAAGCCTCAGGGTTCTGTGAGATACAGATGAAAATTACAAAGCATGCCACAGATGATATCTTTTAATTTTGGTAAAACATGTAACCTAAAATTTACCAGCTTAACAATTTCTATTTCAAATCCTAAAAGATGACACTGTTAAAGTGCTGCACTCAATATGCCAACAAATTTGGAAAACTCAGCAGTGGCCACAGGACTGGAAAAGGTCAGTTTTCATTCCAATCTCAAAGAAAGGCAATGCCAAAGAATGTTCAAACTGCTGCACAACTGCACTCATCTTGCATGCTAGCAAAGTAATGCTCAAAATTCTCCAAGATAGGCTTCAATAGTACATGAACTGAGAACTTCCAGATGTTCAAGCTGGATTTAGAAAATGGAGAGGAACCAGAGATCACATTGTCAACATCCACTGGATCAAAGAAAAAGCAAGAGAGTTCCAGAAAAACATCTACTTTTGCTTTATTGACTACACCAATATACATCAAGGCTATATATTGTCAACCTGCTTATTTAACTTATATACGGAGTATAACATGCAAAATGCCAGAGTTCCAGAAAAACATCTACTTTTGCTTTATTGACTACACCAATATACATCAAGGCTATATATTGTCAACCTGCTTATTTAACTTATATACGGAGTATAACATGCAGGAAGAACATATCAAAAACCTCAGATATGCAGATGACACCACCTTTATGGCAGAAAGAAAAGAGGAACAAAGAGCCTCTTGATGAAGATGAAAGAGGAGTGTGAAAAAGCTGGCTTAAAACTCAACATTCAAAAAATTAAGATCATGGCATATGTTCCCATCACTTCATGACAAATAGATGGGTAAACAATGGAAACAGTGACAGACTTGATTTTGGGGGGGCTCCCAAATCACTGCAGATGGTGACTGCAGCCATAAAATTAAAAATTCTTACTTCTTGGAAGAAAAATTATGACCAATATAGACAGCATATTAAAAAGCAGAGACATTACTTTATCAACAAAAGTCTGTCTAGTCAAAGCTATGATTTTTCCAGTAGACATAATGGATGTGAGAGTTGAATGATAAAGAAGGCTGAACACCAGAGAATTGATGCTTCTGAGCTGTGATGTTGGAGAAGACTCTTGAGAGTCCCTTGGACTGCAAGGAGATCCAACCAGTCCATTCTAAAGGAGTGCAGTCCTGGGTGTTCTTTGGAAGGAATGATGCTAAAGCTGAAACTCCAGTACTTTGGCCACCTGATGCGAAGAATTGACTCACTGGAAAAGACTCTGATGCTGGGAGGGATTGGGGGCAGAAGGAGAAGGGGGCGACAGAGGATGAGATGGCTGGATGGCATCACTAATTCAATGGACATGAGTTTGGGTGAACTCCGGGAATTGGTGATGGACAGGGAGGCCTGGCGTGCTGCAATTCATGGGGTCGCAAAGAGTCGGACACGACTGAGCGACTGATCTGATCTGATCAATGTAAAAGAAGGTTTTAATGAACAACCAGGAATCAGTTCTGAATGAACCCTAAAGGAAATCAGCCCTGAATATTCATTGGAAGGACTGATGCTGAAGCTAAAACTCCAGGACTTTGGCCACATGATGTGAAGAACTGACTCATTTGAAAAGACCCTGATGCTGCAAAAGTTTGAAGGTGGGAGGAGAAGGGGATGACAGCGGATGAGATGGTTGGATGGCATCACTGACTCGATGGACATGAGTTTGAGCAAGCTCAAGGAGTTGGTGATGGACAGGGAAACCTGGTGTGCTGTGGTCCTTGGGGTCGCAAAGAGTCAGATACGCCTGAGTGACAACTGAATTGAACAATTTTTAAGAGGATAGTTTAGTGTTAAGTACATTCACACTTTTTTGCAACCAATTTCCAGAATATTTCCTCTCATGTAAAACTGAAATTCTGTACCCAATAAACATCAGCTCCCCATCCCTCTCACTCCAGTCCCTGGCTACCAATAGTCTACTGTTGTCTTTATAAATTTGATTGCTCTAGGATTCTCATACATGGAATTATATAGTATTCATTCCTTTTGTTTCTGGCTTATTTCACGTAACATGATGTCCTCAAGGCTCACCTATAGATTACAATTTTCTTTCTTTTTAAGGTTGAATGATAATATTTCATTGTGGGGATATACTACCTTGTAAGGATTTGCTTATCCATTCACCTGATAAATGATATAAATCTTGGGATGCTTCCAAATTTTGGCTACTGTGAATAATACTGCTATGAACATGGGTATACCATAAATGCTATCTTTAAAGAATTATATAATGCTGATGAAAAATCAAGTATCTCACAGAACCAGATATATTAGGATTAACTCAGAAGATGAGGGGGCTTCCCTGGTGACTCAGATGGTAAATAATCCAGCTGTTGATGCAGGAGAAATAGGTTTGATTCCTGGGTGGGAAAGATCCTGTGGACAAGCAAATGGCAACCCACTCCAATAATCTTGCCTGGAGAATTCCATGGACACACAGTCCATGGAGTCACAAAGAGTCAAACATGACTAAGCGAGTAAAACTTTCACTCAGAAAATGAGATTTTTCACCAGCTTCGTGACATGTGCACACTGGAAGCAGGGAGGACATGTCGCTTTGGGAGAATCTACACAGGACCTGAGTGCAGAGGGGGTGGAAATGTTAGGACCCAAGGATGGTCAGGTATGTGGGCAAGAGCTTCCTACTACTTTGTCTGTTCTGGTTCAATTTCTTCTTCAAGCATCTCTCCTGGTCTGAGTTGGAGGACCCAAGCTGAGTGTGAAAAGAACGTCACCAGCAGCCATGGATGCTGACAGGACCAGGAAACAAACCTCTCTGTCATCTCCCACATGGATCCTCCTCTGCTCCTTTTGGGTTGCTTTCATCAACTTTAAGCAAATCTCTGGGTCCTGCCTCCACGGGGGGCTTTTGTTCCTCAGCCCTGACTGAATCACGATTCTGAGCTCTTCTCTGATGGCCACACAGTCCCTGTTTGGAGAGGACCTGGGGCTGAACTATGGTTTGAGCATCATCTTACCCAGGCCAGTAAGGATCAGATCTGTGCTAAAGAAAGAAGCAGCCTGTGGGGTGAGAGGAAGGGGATGACAGCTAAGTGTGGGTGAGTGGAAGACAAGTCTATGGGAAGGGCCAAGGGATAGAGGAGGAGGCTTCAATTGAAAGGCATCATGGGAGGAAGAGAAGATTCCAGAGGTAAAAAGAAGAAAAGATGGCAAGAAATGAGACATAGGAGAGTTAGGGCTAAGAGTTAGGAGAGACAGGGAGCCAGGGCTGACTTCTGAGACTCCTCATGAATAATTGGGTAAAACACATAGTATCCCAGCTCAGGTTAAGTTCCAGCTCCAGGGCCCAGGGCCCTCCAAGCACTATGAGGGAGCTCGCAACACAAAAAAATGCTGGGGTCCCCCTTCAGTGGTCAATTTCCAAGAATGATGCACTTACCATGTCACTACACAACTTCTCAGGTGACACTAGTGGTAAAGAACCTGCTTGCCAATGCAGGAGACGTAAGAGATGCCAGTTTGATCACTGGGTTGGGAAGGTCCCCTGGATGAGTATATGGCAACCCACTCCAGTATTCTTTCCTGGAGAATTCCATGGACAGAGGAGCCTGACAGGCTACAGCCCATGGGGTCACAAAGACTCGGACACAACTGAAGCAACTTATCGAACGTGCATCCATGAGGAACAAAGAGTCCCCTGACACAGCAACAAGGAAGCCAAGAACAAATATGGTGCTAACTTTTTAGCTGGATTTTAAAGAGACAACTGGGTTAAACAAACCTTTTTTGTTGATTCAATGACTGCAGACAGGTTCTTCAATACCAGAGGCCCATCTGAGGTGTGCCTGAAGTTAACAGTGTAAAAATGCATCCTTCCTTCATTACTCCAGGGTGGTGGGGGATGATCCTTGTATTCCCCAGGGAGCTTCTTTCTCAAGGTCTAAATATCCCATCACTCTTTCCACTGAAATCATCTGAAAGACACATGACATCACACGGGTCAGGACAGAAGGTCTCGTTTATAGGTGTTCCAAGATTGTAAATGATATGTGCTGCTTTTATACGTAACTGGCTTAAAATATCTCAAGTCTTATCATTCCCAAAGGACAGAAATAGGAGTTTGATGAGAGCTTTGATGATCTCCAAACTTGTTCATTGTCTTGTAATATTTTCATTTAGCATTTCATCCTTAAACATCATATTAAAGCTAAAAGAATTACAGAACTGAATGATAAAGTTTTATTTACCTACTTTTCACATATGGATAAAAGAAACAAGAGAATTTTGTTAAAGAAAAGAATACTTATGGACATCAATCAGTAATGTGTGGCTACAGAAGGGCCAATCTGAGAAGTAGGTTATCCTACCAGAAAGAAGGGACACTAGCAAATTCAGATGTTCAACACATACAGGAATAAATGCTAAAATGAAGTAGGTGTACCTATTAATCAAACAAACAAAAACCCTCAAAATACATAATTATTTTACCAAGAATGAGGAATTATCTATTAAGAAACAAAAATAAACAAGTTCCTAAGAAATTAGCATATATTCTCTCTAGCATTTCAGAACCTTCCCCCTACTTTCATTATACCTACAAAATATAATTATGAAGAGACATTTATTTTACTTGAAGAGAGCTGACAATGAATATAAAACCTGCCGACATGACATACATAAGATTAAGGACAATATGTATAGATTTTATTTTACATTGACTTTAACCAGATGGAGGAGGATATAAAAAACTCTGTTAGCTATGATGTAATTGCAACAGCTTTAATATTTTACATAAGAATTGCTTTTATGCCATTTAATGGCAAGGAGACTTGAAAGGGCTAAGAAGGGTTAAAATAAACATCACCAGGTTCTCAACTTCGGTCCTTTGCCTGATGCACCACTGGAACATCCCCGTGAGTGTGAGGGCAAGAGACAGGACCAGGCCAACCTGCCCAGGAGTCAAAGCTAAATAAGAAAGAAGGAGAATAAAGTCAGTCCTGTTCTTAACCCCTCACCTAGAGCCTTCTGTCATTTTATGAAGCAGACTCCTTTATAATATTTAAATCATTTCTATATAATGATAATATGACACATACTTTTACTATGTCTTGATTGAGACCATGATACAATGAAAAAACACTTCAATTCAAAAAGACTACAAAATGAGTTTATTAATCCCAGCAGGATTGACACACTTGACAGCATTACAAAGGTGAGGAATCATGTCATTATTCTGACTTTCATCATTAGGGTTTCAAGAACCTTTGTGTAAATTTCACTTTCTACATTCAAGGCAGCTGCAGTTGAAACCACGAAAGACAAGACAATGGGTTCTAAGACCTAGTGCTTTTAAGTCTAAACTGCTACACTTATTGCTCCTTATTAAAGATTTTGATTTGGTGCTGTTACTATGGAATAGAGATGGTGAATTCATGGCACAGTTGCCGACACCTGCTCATCTGGTACCCACACAGCAGTGAGGACACTGTTCTTCCCTACAAAGAATCTTTCTCACCTCAGTGAATCAGGCACCTGCAACTAAGAGATTCAAGTATCCCTAAAGCTAACTGGACAAAAGCTTAATATAAGAGTAAACCTGATTTGCTCCTCCCAACACTACCTGGAATGTTCAGCAAGTCAGCTTGCTATATTTGCATAGACCTCAACCCATTCAAAGAAAGAGATAAAAAGGTCTGATCAAGACACAAATGATTTTATATAGACCATATCGTAGAATCCTATACTGCAAACACTAATTCATTAGAGTGAAACAGTATATACTAGATAAGACAGCAGGAGCTTTATTTAATAAATGTAAATGAAACTATAAACTGTATTCATATTATAAGTAACTACATCTATACTCACCATGTGCAAGAATCAGGGACACAAAGGCAACAACAGTGACAAAGATGGCACAGATGACATCTAGATACACAGCGAGCCATCGGGACGTCGTCAAAAGCAGGAACCAAGCCTCTGCATTTGTGAACCATAATAAGTACAATAAATCAGTAGAACAGCCATGTTAGATGCTTCAAATGAGAAAAAGCATTCTGTTCAGTTGAGCAACAGAAGATTTTTACACAGGTAGGATATCAAAGTTATATTATCCTATATCCAAGGAGCCCAGAGTCCAGAAAGCTAGGTTTTGACATGACAACATTTGACACACACACGAATCAGTCCAGGGGCTCTGTGGGAAGCATGCACTTTACTCAATCCACAGGTTATAAACAGAAATTTCATCAAGAGAAAGAAGACAGAAAAACAGTCTCATCAGTGTGTTTCCTGCAGTGCTGGGCCTCAACTTGAAGATCACCCTTTCACATGTTGACTATTCCCAGCTCTCTGATAGCAGAAAGCACAGCTCATACTGTTTCTAGCACCCTCTGCAATTTCTACAGGGTCCTGCACAGTGTTTACCCTTCAGAGCCAGTGTGTAAATAACTATCAGCTAACAGTACCTGCATGCGGCTTTTAAAATGCCATTTTATCTTCAAAATACAATACAATACAGATTGAAGATACAGGCCAGGATTTTATAACTTGTAGTAAATTCTGAAATTTCTACCTAGAACAAATCTTCACTGACACAAAGAATAATATACATGAAGAGAACAGCAAATATGCTAATCAGGAAATATTTTCCTCAGTCAGATTTTACATGCTCTGAAAGGAGAGCTGACAACTACAGCCTGGAGGCCCAGGAATGGCCAGCACCTGGTTCCATAAGTGAAGTTTTAGTGGCTCACAGGCACGGCCATTTGCTGATGCATTAGCTTTGCCATCCTTTGTGCTACAACAGGAAACTCGAGAAGTTACAACAGACACAGGACAGCACACAAAGCTGGCTCTTTGTTGACTCCTGCCCTAAAGAGACAGAAAACCACAGGGGCACAGTGATGAAAGGACAGCACAAGCCAGTCAGGGGAGGCAAGCAGGGGATGGAAGGGAAGAGGGGTGCACAGACAGTTGGTGAGAGGAAGGGGTTGGGGAGGCAGGTTTGCAGAGGGAGCCATGGGGCAGCACAGGAAAGTGCTGGCCAGCCAGGCCACCTGACAGGGAAGTCAGGCCTCACGAGGCAGAACATTCCATCCTTCAAAATCATCTCCAGAAACTTACAGACCTGAATGCAAGTCCTGGTGTGCATCAAACAGCTCCTGAAAACTCTGTTCAGCTTTGTACGCCCGGATGGTCCAGAGTCCCCGGAGAGAAGATGCTAAGTGGGAAAATACTGGGCTCCGTGCTGGGGAAGCAGAGACAGACACACAACAGAGAAAGTCAGGGAAGCTGGATGTGAGGAAGCCAACAGCCTCTCATGCTCTGTGGTCACACATCCCAACAAAGGGCACACTTGGGGCTTCCTGGAGAGCTGCCTGGGGGAGGAAGGATAATGCCCCTTCAGAGAGGATCCTCCACATGACCCTTGAATTCCTGCTGACACCAACCTTCACTTTAACAACCTGGAAATGAAAGATTCTTTTTGAACCCCCTTTCCCCTCCCCCCTTTTTTTTAACAAATTGAAATCACAGCTAGATTTAGATAAAGAAATTCTTTACTATCTCATTCATCAAGGTCCTCCTCAGCATATACCGCTCCAAATTAAAAAAATATATATGTGTCTATATATATATATATATATATATATATATATGTACAGTTGAATTACAATACGTTTCAGGTATACAACATAGTGATGCAGTTATTTTTTTCTGATTATATTCCATTATAGGATGACTCAGCAGTTTAAGAATTCACCTGCACGTAGGAGATATAGATGTGGGTTCGATCCCTGGGTTGTGAAGATCCCCTGGAGGAATAAGTAGCAACCCACTCCAATATTCTTGCCTGGAGAATCCCATGGACAGTGGAGCCTGGTGGGATATGGTCCATAGGATTGAAAGAATTGCCCATGACTGAGCAAATAAACATGAGCACAAGTGAGGCTAGAACTGTCCCTAGATAGGCTAATACAAGATAGTAAGTAAAATTCCCTGAGCTGTACAGTAAATTCATGTTCCTTACCTATTTGGTGCACAGTAGGGTGTACTTCTTAATTCCATATTCCTAATTTGTTGCTCCTTTCCTCTCTTTGCCCTACGGTAACTGTAAGTTGAATGGTTCTATGAAGACCTACAAGACCTTTTAGAACTAACACCCAAAAAAGATGTCCTTATCATTACAGGGGACTGGAATACCAAAGTAGGAAGTCAAGAAACACCTGGAGTAACTGGCAAATTAGGCCTTGGAGTACAAAATGAAGCAGAGCAAAGCTAATAGGGTTGTGCCAAGAGAATGCACTGATCATAGCAAACAATCTCTTCCAAACAGGCAAGAGAAGACTCTACACATGGACATCACCAGATGGTCAATACCAAAATCAGATTGATTATATTCTTTTGCAGCCAAAGGATGGAGAAGCTCTATACAGTCAGCAAAAACAAGACCAGGAGCTAACTGTGGTTCAGATCATGAACTCCTTATTGCCAAATTCAGACTTTAATTGAAGAAAGTGGGGAAAACCATTAGACCATTTAGGTATGACCTAAATCAAAACCCTTATGATTATACAGAGGATGTGGGAAATAAGATTTAAGGGACTAGATCTGATAGACAGAGTGCCTATTAAACTAAGGACAGAGGTTCGTGACATTGTACAGAAGACAGGGATCAAGAACATTGACAAAAAAAAAAGAAATGCAAAAAGGGCAAAATGGCTGTCTGAGGAGGACTTACAAATAGCTGTGAAAAGAAGAGAAGCCAAAGCACAGGAGAAAAGGAAAGATATACCCATTTGAATGCAGAGGTTCAAAGAATAGCAAGGAGAGATAAGAAAGCCTTTCTTAGAGATCAATGCAAAGAAATAGAGGAAAACAATAGAATGTGAAAGACTAGAGATCAATACAAGAAAATTAGAGATACCAAGGGAACATTTCATACAAAGATGGGCTTGATAAAGGACAGAAATGGTATGGACCTAACAGGAGCAGAAGACATTAAGAAGAGGTGGCAAGAATACACAGAAGAACTGTACAAAAAAAGATCTTCATGACCCAGATAATCATGATGGTGTGATCACTCACCTAGAGCCAGATATCCTGGAATGTGAAGTCAAGTGAACCTTAGAAAGTATCACTACGAACAAAGCTAGTGGAGATGATGGAATTCCAGTTGAACTATTTCAAATCCTAAAACATGATGCTATAAAAATGCTGCACTCAATATGTCAGCAAATTTGGAAAACTCAGCAGTGGCCACAGGACTCAAAAATGTCAGTATTCATTCCAATCCCAAAGAAAGGCAATGCCAAAGGATGCCCAAACTACCACACAATTGCATTCATCTCACACACTAGTAATGTTCAAAATTCTCCAAGTCAGGCTTCAGCAATATGTGAACATGACCTTCCAGATGTTCAAGCTGGTTTTAGAAAAGGCAAAGGAACCAGAGATCAAATTGCCAACATCTGCTGGATCATTGAAAAAGCAAGAGAAAATTTCTCTATTTCTGCTTTATTGACTATGCCAAAGCCTTGCAGTCCATGGGGTCGCTAGAGTCGGACACGACTGAGCGACTTCTTTTCACTTTTCACTTTCATGCATTGGAGAAGGAAATGGCAACCCACTCCAGTGTTCTTGCCTGGAGAATCCAGGGATGGGGAAGCCTGGTGGGCTGCTGTCTATGGGGTTGCATAGAGTCAGACACAACTGAAGCGACTTAGCAGCAGCAGCAGCAGCAGCAAAGCCTTTGACTGTGTGGGTCACAATAAACTGTGGAAATTCTGAAAGAGATGGGAATACCAGACCACCTGACCTGCCTCTTGAGAAACCTGTATGCAGATCAGGAAACAACAGTTAGAACTGGACATGGAACAACAGACTGGTTCCAAATAGGAAAAGGATAAGTCAAGGCTGTATATAGTCACCCTGCTTATTTAACTTATATGCAGAGTACATCATGAGAAACGCTGGGCTGGAGGAAGCAAAAGCTGGAATCAAGAATGCTGGGGGAAATATCAATAACCTCAGATATGCAGACGACACCACCCTTATGGCAGAAAGTGAAGAAGAACTAAAGAGCCTGTTGATAAAAGTGAAAGAGGAAAATGAAAAAGTTGGCTTAAAGCTGAACATTCAGAAAACTCAGATCATGGCATCTAGTACCATCACTTCATGGCAAATAGATGGGAAATAGTGGAAACAGTAGCTGACTTTATTTCGGGGGGCTGAAAAATCACTGCAGATGGTGATTGCAACCATGAAATTAAAAGACGTTTAATCCTTGGAAGGAAAGTTTTGCCCAACCCAGACAGCATATTAAAATAATATAATAATATTTCCTAATATTAAAAATGAAAATTGAAACTGTGACCTTGTTCCTGCTAATATATTAGCAAAAAATTAACTACATGTACCCTCATGCCAATAGCATTGTACACTAATTAATCTTTTATAAGAGCTCTATAATAGGTCTATCTTTTGACATACTAACTTTGAGTAACATGCCCAAGAAAATATTTAAAAGAAAAAACTACTTGTACAAAGTTGTTCTAACAATTTCATTCACATGAGTTTTGTTAAAGCTACCAAATTAGGAAATGGATAAATGAATTTTGGTGTAATGTTACTGCTATGGTGGTTTTTTATAATTATTAAATAATAATTGTAAATTATAATGCAAAAATATTTGTGAGACTCAAAAATGTTAAGTAGAATATAAATTATTCTGTTTACTGATTATGTAAAAATTTAGGTCACTACATTAAAAAGCATCAATAGAAAGCATATATGTAGTTATCTGGAGCCTAACATTAAATGATTATCCTTTTTCTGTAAAATGTTGAAGTGTGCAATAAAAAAATAAAAGATTACTTGGTAAAGTAAAAAAAATAATAAATAAAAAGCAAAGACATTACTTTGTCACAAAGGTCTGTCTAGTCAAGGCTATGGTTTTTTCCAGTAGTCATGTATGGATGTGAGAGTTGGACTTATAAAGAAAGCTGAGTGCCGAAGAATTGATGCTTTTGAACTGTGTGTTGGAGAAGACTCTGAGAGTTCCTTGGACTGCAAGGAGAATCCAACCCGTCCATCCTAAAGGAGGTCAGTCCTGAATATTCATTGGAAAGACTGATGCTGAAGCTGAAACTCCAATACTTTGGCCACTTGATGAGAAAAGCTGACTCTTTGGAAAACCCCTGATGCTGGGAAAGATTGAGGGCAGGAGGAGAATGGTACAACAGAGGATGAGATGGTTGGATGGCATCATGGACTCAATGGACATGAGTTTTGGGGTAAACTCCAGGTGTTGGTGCATGGACAGGGAGTCCTGGCGTGCTGTGGTTCATGGGGTCTCAAAAGAGTTGACCACGACTGAGCAACTGAACTGAACTGTAAGTTTGCTTCTGTCTCTATTTCTGTTTTGTATATATATTCATTATATTATTCTGTAGATTCTACATAGAAGGGATGCCATATCGTATTTGTCTTTGTCTTCCTATCTTAACCAAGAATAATATCCCTCTATGTCCATCCATGTTGCTACAAAGTGGCAACA
>NW_020191485.1:0-23328 GCF_002263795.3 Bos taurus
AGATGGGGCTCAGAGGAAGTGGTGCCGGAAAACCTCGGTGTTCCTCTCCATGGAGACCGGGATGCCGGGCAACTTTGTGGGGCGCATCAAAGGTGCCAAGTACCGTTTCGATCTCCAAGTCCTAACGTGGGACTTCTCCTGAGACGCTGTAGCGGGAAAGGCCTTCATCTTGCGAAGACGGGGGATCCACGTGGTTTTTCTCGAGTTGCGGCGGGATTCTCGAGTTACGACGGGGAATTCAGGATGCCTCTTGTGTTGGCCCAGGGAAGTCCAATCTTCCGTTCGAGTTGCGAAGGAAAGCTGGGGATTGCTCTCGAGTGACTGCAGGGCCAATAGACCTCATCTAGGCTTGTGTCCAGAAGCCAATGTTCCTCTCCAGGGGCGACCGGGTTCTCGGGGTTGCATTCCAGACGCACCCGGGGAGACAGGCGTTCATCTCGAGTGGAAGCAAAGAACCCCGCTCTGCTCTCGAGTCGCGACGTGTATCTCTTGGAGCTCACTGGGTGGACTAAAGGGAGTCAAGCCTCCTGAGGCGTTTGAAGAGAGGTCGCGAGATTGGTGTCTAGGCCATGCAGGAGAGGAAGGCCCTCATCTCGCGATGACGGGGGAGTCTCGGGGTTGTTCTCGAGCGGCGGCCCCAGGGAGCGGTTTCTCACGGGGTACGAAGGCGAGGTCAGTGAGCCTCTCGTGGGGCCCCAGGCAAGTCGGGTCTCCATGCGAGTGGCGAGGGGGAGCGCGTCATTGCTCTCGAGTCATGGTAGGGGAATCTGGCCTCGAGACGTGTTGTAGAAGGTCTCTCGAGGTCTTTCTCGGGTTGAGGCAGGAAACCCTGGCTTCCCTCGACTTGTGCAGGTGACCTCAGGGGGCTTCTCATGGTGGCTCTGAGAAGTCAGGGAAACTGGTGGTGGGAGGGGCCTCTCGGGACTCCACTGGGTTTGGTGCATTGGAAGAGGGCCTCATCTCCAGTTGAGGCAGGCACCTCAGGGTTCCTCTGATTTCAGACTCCGATCGCAGGGTCCCTACAGACTGGGGACAGGAGAGTCAGGCCTCGTCTTGGGTTGAGGCATGGAACTCCGCTTGCCTCTCGAGGTGTCCCCGGGAGAGAGGCCACTTGTCGAGCTGTATTTGGAACCTGGGGGTTTTTCCGGATGATGCACGGGCGAGTCACTGCCCCTTCGTGTTGACTTCATTCACAGGGTGGAGTTCGGAGAGGTGTCCGGGCATCGGGTTCTTATCAAGCGGGGACCTGGGAATCGGGGTTCTTTGCAATGTGGAAGCACCCACGAGGCCACGTCTGGAATGTCGTCGTGAGACCGGCCTCATCCCGACCGGAAGGTCGGGAACCCCTTCCAGACAAAGCAGGGGAGTCGACCCTCCTGTCGAGATCAGGAGGGTAGAAGGGGCTCAGAGGAAGTGGTGCCGGAAAACCTCGGTGTTCCTCTCCAGGGACACCGGGATGCCGGGGAACTTTGTGGGGGCGCATCAAGGGTGCCAAGTACGTTTCGACCTCCAATTCCTAACGTGGGACTTCTCCTGAGACGCTGTAGCGGGAAAGGGCTTCATCTTGCGATGACGGGGGAAACACCTGGTTTTTCTCGAGTTGCGGCGGGATTCTCGAGTTACGACGGGGAATTCAGGATGCCTCTTGTGTTGGCCCAGGGAAGTCCAATCTTCCATTCGAGTTGCGAAGAAAAGCTGGGGATTGCTCTCGAGTTACTGCAGGGCCAATAGCCCTCATCTAGGCTTGTGTCCAGAAGCCAATGTTCCTCTCCAGGGGCGACCGGGATCTCAGGGTTGCATTCCAGACGCACCCGGGGGGACAGGCATTCATCTTGAGTGGAAGCAACGAACCCCGCTCTGCTCTCGAGTCGCGACGGGTATCTCTTGGAGCTCCCTGGGTGGACTAGAGGGAGTCAAGCCTCCTGAGGCGCTTGGAGAGAGGTCGCGAGATTGGCCTCTAGGCCATGCAGGAGACGAAGGCCCTCATCACCGCGATGACGGGGGAGTCTCGGGGTGGTTCTCGAGCGGCGGCCCCAGGGTGCGGTTTCTCACGAGGTACGACGGCGAGGTCAGTGAGCCTCTCGTGGGGCGCCAGGGAAGTCGGGTCTCCATGCGAGTGGCGAGGGGGAGCGCGTCATTGCTCTCGAGTCATGGTAGGGGAATCTGGCCTCGAGACGTGTTGAAGAAGGTCTCTCGAGGTCTTTCTCGGGTTGAGGCAGGAAACCCTGGCTTCCCTCGACTTGTGCAGGTGACCTCAGGGGGCTTCTCATGGTGGCTCTGAGAAGTCAGGGAAACTGGAGGTGGGAGGGGCCTCTCGGGACTCCAGTGGGTTTGGTGCATTGGAAGAGGGCCTCATCTCCAGTTGGGCCAGGAACCACAGGGTTCCTCTGATTTCAGACTCCGATCGCAGGGTCCCTGCAGACTGGGGACAGGAGAGTCAGGCCTCGTCTTGGGTTGAGGCATGGAACTCGGCTTGCCTCTCGAGGTGTCCCCGGGGAGAGAGGCCACTTGTCGAGCTGTATTTGGAACCGGGGTTTTTTTTCCGGACGATGCACGGGCGAGTCACTGACCCTTCGTGTTGACTTCATTCACAGGGTGGAGTTCGGAGAGGTGTCTGGGCATCGGGTTCTTATCAAGAGGGGACCGGGAAATCGGGGTGCTTCGCAACGTGGAAGCACCCACGAGGCCACGTCTGGAATGTCGTCGTGAGACCGGCCTCATCCTGAGGTGCGACCGGAAGGTCGGGAACCCCTTCCAGACAAAGCAGGGGAGTCGACCCTCCTGTCGAGATCAGGAGGGTAGAAGGGGCTCAGAGGCAGTGGTGCCGGAAAACCTCGGTGTTCCTCTCCAGGGAGACCGGGATGCCGGGCAACTTTGTGGGGCGCATCAGGGTGCCAAGTACCGTTTCGACCTCCAATTCCTAACGTGGGACTTCTCCTGAGACGCTGCAGCGGGAAAGGGCTTCATCTTGCGATGACGGGGGAACCACGTGGTTTTTCTCGAGTTGCGGCGGGGTTCTCGAGTTACGACGGGGAATTCAAGATGCCTCTTGTGTTGGCCCAGGGAAGTTCAATCTTCCATTCGAGTTGCGAAGGAAAGCTGGGGATTGCTCTCGAGTGACTGCAGGGCCAATAGACCTCATCTAGGCTTGTGTCCAGAAGCCAATGTTCCTCTCCAGGGGCGACCGGGATCTCGGGGTTGCATTCCAGACGCACCCGGTGAGACAGGCGTTCATCTCGAGTGGAAGCAAAGAACCCCGCTCTGCTCTCGAGTCGCGACGGTTATCTCTTGGAGCTCACTGGGTGGACTAAAGGGAGTCAAGCCTCCTGAGGCGTTTGGAGAGAGGTCTCGAGATTGACCTGTAGGCCATGCAGGAGACGAAGGCCCTCATCTCGCGATGACGGGGGGTCTCGGGGTGGTTCTCGAGCGGAGGCCCCAGGGTGCGGTTTCTCACGAGGTACGACGGCGTGGTCAGTGAGCCTCTCGAGGTGCGCAAGGGAAGTCGGCTCTCCATGCGAATGGCGAGGGGGAGCGCGTCATTGCTCTCGAGTCACGGTAGGGGAATCTGGCCTCGAGACGTGTTGAAGAAGGTTTCTCGAGGTCTTTCTCGGGTTGAAGCAGGAAACCCTGGCTTCCCTCGACTTGTGCAGGTGACCTCAGGGGGCTTTTCATGGTGGCTCTGAGAAGTCAGGGAAACTGGAGGTGGGAGGGGCCTCTCGGGACTCCAGTGGGTTTGGTGCATTGGAAGAGGGCCTCATCTCCAGTTGAGGCAGGAACCTCAGGGTTCCTCTGATTTCAGACTCGGATCGCAGGGTCTCTGCACACTGGGGACAGGAGAGTCAGGCCTCGTCTTGGGTTTAGGCATGGAACTCCGCTTTCCCTCGAGGTGTCCCCGGGAAGAGAGGCCACTTGTCGAGCTGTATTCGGAACCTGGGGGTTTTTCCGGATGATGCACGGCCGAGTCACTGCCCCTTCGTGTTGCCTTCACTCATAGGGTGGAGTTCGGGGAGGCGTCCGGGCATCCGGTTCTTATCAAGTGGGGATCGGGAAATCGGGGTGCTTCGCAATGTGAAAGCATCCACGAGGCCACGTCTGGAATGTCGTCGTGAGACCGGCCTCATCCTGAGGTGCGACCAGAAGTTGGGGAAGCCATTCCAGACAAAGCAGGGGAGTCGACCCTCCTATCGAGATCAGGAAGGTAGAAGGGTAGAAGGGGATCAGACGAAGTGGTGCCGGAAAAACTTGGTGTCCTCTCCAGGGAGACCGGGATGCTGGGGAACTTGGTGGGGCGCATCAAAGGTGCCAAGTACCGTTTCGATCTCCAAGTCCTAACGTGGGACTTCTCCTGAGACGCTGTAGCGGGAAAGGCCTTCATCTTGCGAAGACGGGGGATCCACGTGGTTTTTCTCGAGTTGCGGCGGGATTCTCGAGTTACGACGGGGAATTCAGGATGCCTCTTGTGTTGGCCCAGGGAAGTCCAATCTTCCGTTCGAGTTGCGAAGGAAAGCTGGGGATTGCTCTCGAGTGACTGCAGGGCCAATAGACCTCATCTAGGCTTGTGTCCAGAAGCCAATGTTCCTCTCCAGGGGCGACCGGGTTCTCGGGGTTGCATTCCAGACGCACCCGGGGAGACAGGCGTTCATCTCGAGTGGAAGCAAAGAACCCCGCTCTGCTCTCGAGTCGCGACGTGTATCTCTTGGAGCTCACTGGGTGGACTAAAGGGAGTCAAGCCTCCTGAGGCGTTTGAAGAGAGGTCGCGAGATTGGTGTCTAGGCCATGCAGGAGAGGAAGGCCCTCATCTCGCGATGACGGGGGAGTCTCGGGGTTGTTCTCGAGCGGCGGCCCCAGGGAGCGGTTTCTCACGGGGTACGAAGGCGAGGTCAGTGAGCCTCTCGTGGGGCCCCAGGCAAGTCGGGTCTCCATGCGAGTGGCGAGGGGGAGCGCGTCATTGCTCTCGAGTCATGGTAGGGGAATCTGGCCTCGAGACGTGTTGTAGAAGGTCTCTCGAGGTCTTTCTCGGGTTGAGGCAGGAAACCCTGGCTTCCCTCGACTTGTGCAGGTGACCTCAGGGGGCTTCTCATGGTGGCTCTGAGAAGTCAGGGAAACTGGTGGTGGGAGGGGCCTCTCGGGACTCCACTGGGTTTGGTGCATTGGAAGAGGGCCTCATCTCCAGTTGAGGCAGGCACCTCAGGGTTCCTCTGATTTCAGACTCCGATCGCAGGGTCCCTACAGACTGGGGACAGGAGAGTCAGGCCTCGTCTTGGGTTGAGGCATGGAACTCCGCTTGCCTCTCGAGGTGTCCCCGGGAGAGAGGCCACTTGTCGAGCTGTATTTGGAACCTGGGGGTTTTTCCGGATGATGCACGGGCGAGTCACTGCCCCTTCGTGTTGACTTCATTCACAGGGTGGAGTTCGGAGAGGTGTCCGGGCATCGGGTTCTTATCAAGCGGGGACCTGGGAATCGGGGTTCTTTGCAATGTGGAAGCACCCACGAGGCCACGTCTGGAATGTCGTCGTGAGACCGGCCTCATCCCGACCGGAAGGTCGGGAACCCCTTCCAGACAAAGCAGGGGAGTCGACCCTCCTGTCGAGATCAGGAGGGTAGAAGGGGCTCAGAGGAAGTGGTGCCGGAAAACCTCGGTGTTCCTCTCCAGGGACACCGGGATGCCGGGGAACTTTGTGGGGGCGCATCAAGGGTGCCAAGTACGTTTCGACCTCCAATTCCTAACGTGGGACTTCTCCTGAGACGCTGTAGCGGGAAAGGGCTTCATCTTGCGATGACGGGGGAAACACCTGGTTTTTCTCGAGTTGCGGCGGGATTCTCGAGTTACGACGGGGAATTCAGGATGCCTCTTGTGTTGGCCCAGGGAAGTCCAATCTTCCATTCGAGTTGCGAAGAAAAGCTGGGGATTGCTCTCGAGTTACTGCAGGGCCAATAGCCCTCATCTAGGCTTGTGTCCAGAAGCCAATGTTCCTCTCCAGGGGCGACCGGGATCTCAGGGTTGCATTCCAGACGCACCCGGGGGGACAGGCATTCATCTTGAGTGGAAGCAACGAACCCCGCTCTGCTCTCGAGTCGCGACGGGTATCTCTTGGAGCTCCCTGGGTGGACTAGAGGGAGTCAAGCCTCCTGAGGCGCTTGGAGAGAGGTCGCGAGATTGGCCTCTAGGCCATGCAGGAGACGAAGGCCCTCATCACCGCGATGACGGGGGAGTCTCGGGGTGGTTCTCGAGCGGCGGCCCCAGGGTGCGGTTTCTCACGAGGTACGACGGCGAGGTCAGTGAGCCTCTCGTGGGGCGCCAGGGAAGTCGGGTCTCCATGCGAGTGGCGAGGGGGAGCGCGTCATTGCTCTCGAGTCATGGTAGGGGAATCTGGCCTCGAGACGTGTTGAAGAAGGTCTCTCGAGGTCTTTCTCGGGTTGAGGCAGGAAACCCTGGCTTCCCTCGACTTGTGCAGGTGACCTCAGGGGGCTTCTCATGGTGGCTCTGAGAAGTCAGGGAAACTGGAGGTGGGAGGGGCCTCTCGGGACTCCAGTGGGTTTGGTGCATTGGAAGAGGGCCTCATCTCCAGTTGGGCCAGGAACCACAGGGTTCCTCTGATTTCAGACTCCGATCGCAGGGTCCCTGCAGACTGGGGACAGGAGAGTCAGGCCTCGTCTTGGGTTGAGGCATGGAACTCGGCTTGCCTCTCGAGGTGTCCCCGGGGAGAGAGGCCACTTGTCGAGCTGTATTTGGAACCGGGGTTTTTTTTCCGGACGATGCACGGGCGAGTCACTGACCCTTCGTGTTGACTTCATTCACAGGGTGGAGTTCGGAGAGGTGTCTGGGCATCGGGTTCTTATCAAGAGGGGACCGGGAAATCGGGGTGCTTCGCAACGTGGAAGCACCCACGAGGCCACGTCTGGAATGTCGTCGTGAGACCGGCCTCATCCTGAGGTGCGACCGGAAGGTCGGGAACCCCTTCCAGACAAAGCAGGGGAGTCGACCCTCCTGTCGAGATCAGGAGGGTAGAAGGGGCTCAGAGGCAGTGGTGCCGGAAAACCTCGGTGTTCCTCTCCAGGGAGACCGGGATGCCGGGCAACTTTGTGGGGCGCATCAGGGTGCCAAGTACCGTTTCGACCTCCAATTCCTAACGTGGGACTTCTCCTGAGACGCTGCAGCGGGAAAGGGCTTCATCTTGCGATGACGGGGGAACCACGTGGTTTTTCTCGAGTTGCGGCGGGGTTCTCGAGTTACGACGGGGAATTCAAGATGCCTCTTGTGTTGGCCCAGGGAAGTTCAATCTTCCATTCGAGTTGCGAAGGAAAGCTGGGGATTGCTCTCGAGTGACTGCAGGGCCAATAGACCTCATCTAGGCTTGTGTCCAGAAGCCAATGTTCCTCTCCAGGGGCGACCGGGATCTCGGGGTTGCATTCCAGACGCACCCGGTGAGACAGGCGTTCATCTCGAGTGGAAGCAAAGAACCCCGCTCTGCTCTCGAGTCGCGACGGTTATCTCTTGGAGCTCACTGGGTGGACTAAAGGGAGTCAAGCCTCCTGAGGCGTTTGGAGAGAGGTCTCGAGATTGACCTGTAGGCCATGCAGGAGACGAAGGCCCTCATCTCGCGATGACGGGGGGTCTCGGGGTGGTTCTCGAGCGGAGGCCCCAGGGTGCGGTTTCTCACGAGGTACGACGGCGTGGTCAGTGAGCCTCTCGAGGTGCGCAAGGGAAGTCGGCTCTCCATGCGAATGGCGAGGGGGAGCGCGTCATTGCTCTCGAGTCACGGTAGGGGAATCTGGCCTCGAGACGTGTTGAAGAAGGTTTCTCGAGGTCTTTCTCGGGTTGAAGCAGGAAACCCTGGCTTCCCTCGACTTGTGCAGGTGACCTCAGGGGGCTTTTCATGGTGGCTCTGAGAAGTCAGGGAAACTGGAGGTGGGAGGGGCCTCTCGGGACTCCAGTGGGTTTGGTGCATTGGAAGAGGGCCTCATCTCCAGTTGAGGCAGGAACCTCAGGGTTCCTCTGATTTCAGACTCGGATCGCAGGGTCTCTGCACACTGGGGACAGGAGAGTCAGGCCTCGTCTTGGGTTTAGGCATGGAACTCCGCTTTCCCTCGAGGTGTCCCCGGGAAGAGAGGCCACTTGTCGAGCTGTATTCGGAACCTGGGGGTTTTTCCGGATGATGCACGGCCGAGTCACTGCCCCTTCGTGTTGCCTTCACTCATAGGGTGGAGTTCGGGGAGGCGTCCGGGCATCCGGTTCTTATCAAGTGGGGATCGGGAAATCGGGGTGCTTCGCAATGTGAAAGCATCCACGAGGCCACGTCTGGAATGTCGTCGTGAGACCGGCCTCATCCTGAGGTGCGACCAGAAGTTGGGGAAGCCATTCCAGACAAAGCAGGGGAGTCGACCCTCCTATCGAGATCAGGAAGGTAGAAGGGTAGAAGGGGATCAGACGAAGTGGTGCCGGAAAAACCTGGTGTCCTCTCCAGGGAGACCGGGATGCTGGGGAACTTGGTGGGGCGCATCAAAGGTGCCAAGTACCGTTTCGATCTCCAAGTCCTAACGTGGGACTTCTCCTGAGACGCTGTAGCGGGAAAGGCCTTCATCTTGCGAAGACGGGGGATCCACGTGGTTTTTCTCGAGTTGCGGCGGGATTCTCGAGTTACGACGGGGAATTCAGGATGCCTCTTGTGTTGGCCCAGGGAAGTCCAATCTTCCGTTCGAGTTGCGAAGGAAAGCTGGGGATTGCTCTCGAGTGACTGCAGGGCCAATAGACCTCATCTAGGCTTGTGTCCAGAAGCCAATGTTCCTCTCCAGGGGCGACCGGGTTCTCGGGGTTGCATTCCAGACGCACCCGGGGAGACAGGCGTTCATCTCGAGTGGAAGCAAAGAACCCCGCTCTGCTCTCGAGTCGCGACGTGTATCTCTTGGAGCTCACTGGGTGGACTAAAGGGAGTCAAGCCTCCTGAGGCGTTTGAAGAGAGGTCGCGAGATTGGTGTCTAGGCCATGCAGGAGAGGAAGGCCCTCATCTCGCGATGACGGGGGAGTCTCGGGGTTGTTCTCGAGCGGCGGCCCCAGGGAGCGGTTTCTCACGGGGTACGAAGGCGAGGTCAGTGAGCCTCTCGTGGGGCCCCAGGCAAGTCGGGTCTCCATGCGAGTGGCGAGGGGGAGCGCGTCATTGCTCTCGAGTCATGGTAGGGGAATCTGGCCTCGAGACGTGTTGTAGAAGGTCTCTCGAGGTCTTTCTCGGGTTGAGGCAGGAAACCCTGGCTTCCCTCGACTTGTGCAGGTGACCTCAGGGGGCTTCTCATGGTGGCTCTGAGAAGTCAGGGAAACTGGTGGTGGGAGGGGCCTCTCGGGACTCCACTGGGTTTGGTGCATTGGAAGAGGGCCTCATCTCCAGTTGAGGCAGGCACCTCAGGGTTCCTCTGATTTCAGACTCCGATCGCAGGGTCCCTACAGACTGGGGACAGGAGAGTCAGGCCTCGTCTTGGGTTGAGGCATGGAACTCCGCTTGCCTCTCGAGGTGTCCCCGGGAGAGAGGCCACTTGTCGAGCTGTATTTGGAACCTGGGGGTTTTTCCGGATGATGCACGGGCGAGTCACTGCCCCTTCGTGTTGACTTCATTCACAGGGTGGAGTTCGGAGAGGTGTCCGGGCATCGGGTTCTTATCAAGCGGGGACCTGGGAATCGGGGTTCTTTGCAATGTGGAAGCACCCACGAGGCCACGTCTGGAATGTCGTCGTGAGACCGGCCTCATCCCGACCGGAAGGTCGGGAACCCCTTCCAGACAAAGCAGGGGAGTCGACCCTCCTGTCGAGATCAGGAGGGTAGAAGGGGCTCAGAGGAAGTGGTGCCGGAAAACCTCGGTGTTCCTCTCCAGGGACACCGGGATGCCGGGGAACTTTGTGGGGGCGCATCAAGGGTGCCAAGTACGTTTCGACCTCCAATTCCTAACGTGGGACTTCTCCTGAGACGCTGTAGCGGGAAAGGGCTTCATCTTGCGATGACGGGGGAAACACCTGGTTTTTCTCGAGTTGCGGCGGGATTCTCGAGTTACGACGGGGAATTCAGGATGCCTCTTGTGTTGGCCCAGGGAAGTCCAATCTTCCATTCGAGTTGCGAAGAAAAGCTGGGGATTGCTCTCGAGTTACTGCAGGGCCAATAGCCCTCATCTAGGCTTGTGTCCAGAAGCCAATGTTCCTCTCCAGGGGCGACCGGGATCTCGGGGTTGCATTCCAGACGCACCCGGGGGGACAGGCATTCATCTTGAGTGGAAGCAACGAACCCCGCTCTGCTCTCGAGTCGCGACGGGTATCTCTTGGAGCTCCCTGGGTGGACTAGAGGGAGTCAAGCCTCCTGAGGCGCTTGGAGAGAGGTCGCGAGATTGGCCTCTAGGCCATGCAGGAGACGAAGGCCCTCATCACCGCGATGACGGGGGAGTCTCGGGGTGGTTCTCGAGCGGCGGCCCCAGGGTGCGGTTTCTCACGAGGTACGACGGCGAGGTCAGTGAGCCTCTCGTGGGGCGCCAGGGAAGTCGGGTCTCCATGCGAGTGGCGAGGGGGAGCGCGTCATTGCTCTCGAGTCATGGTAGGGGAATCTGGCCTCGAGACGTGTTGAAGAAGGTCTCTCGAGGTCTTTCTCGGGTTGAGGCAGGAAACCCTGGCTTCCCTCGACTTGTGCAGGTGACCTCAGGGGGCTTCTCATGGTGGCTCTGAGAAGTCAGGGAAACTGGAGGTGGGAGGGGCCTCTCGGGACTCCAGTGGGTTTGGTGCATTGGAAGAGGGCCTCATCTCCAGTTGGGCCAGGAACCACAGGGTTCCTCTGATTTCAGACTCCGATCGCAGGGTCCCTGCAGACTGGGGACAGGAGAGTCAGGCCTCGTCTTGGGTTGAGGCATGGAACTCGGCTTGCCTCTCGAGGTGTCCCCGGGGAGAGAGGCCACTTGTCGAGCTGTATTTGGAACCGGGGTTTTTTTTCCGGACGATGCACGGGCGAGTCACTGCCCCTTCGTGTTGACTTCATTCACAGGGTGGAGTTCGGAGAGGTGTCTGGGCATCGGGTTCTTATCAAGAGGGGACCGGGAAATCGGGGTGCTTCGCAACGTGGAAGCACCCACGAGGCCACGTCTGGAATGTCGTCGTGAGACCGGCCTCATCCTGAGGTGCGACCGGAAGGTCGGGAACCCCTTCCAGACAAAGCAGGGGAGTCGACCCTCCTGTCGAGATCAGGAGGGTAGAAGGGGCTCAGAGGCAGTGGTGCCGGAAAACCTCGGTGTTCCTCTCCAGGGAGACCGGGATGCCGGGCAACTTTGTGGGGCGCATCAAGGGTGCCAAGTACCGTTTCGACCTCCAATTCCTAACGTGGGACTTCTCCTGAGACGCTGCAGCGGGAAAGGGCTTCATCTTGCGATGACGGGGGAACCACGTGGTTTTTCTCGAGTTGCGGCGGGATTCTCGAGTTACGACGGGGAATTCAGGATGCCTCTTGTGTTGGCCCAGGGAAGTCCAATCTTCCATTCGAGTTGCGAAGGAAAGCTGGGGATTGCTCTCGAGTGACTGCAGGGCCAATAGACCTCATCTAGGCTTGTGTCCAGAAGCCAATGTTCCTCTCCAGGGGCGACCGGGATCTCGGGGTTGCATTCCAGACGCACCCGGTGAGACAGGCGTTCATCTCGAGTGGAAGCAAAGAACCCCGCTCTGCTCTCGAGTCGCGACGGTTATCTCTTGGAGCTCACTGGGTGGACTAAAGGGAGTCAAGCCTCCTGAGGCGTTTGGAGAGAGGTCTCGAGATTGACCTGTAGGCCATGCAGGAGACGAAGGCCCTCATCTCGCGATGACGGGGGGTCTCGGGGTGGTTCTCGAGCGGCGGCCCCAGGGTGCGGTTTCTCACGAGGTACGACGGCGTGGTCAGTGAGCCTCTCGAGGTGCGCAAGGGAAGTCGGGTCTCCATGCGAATGGCGAGGGGGAGCGCGTCATTGCTCTCGAGTCACGGTAGGGGAATCTGGCCTCGAGACGTGTTGAAGAAGGTCTCTCGAGGTCTTTCTCGGGTTGAGGCAGGAAACCCTGGCTTCCCTCGACTTGTGCAGGTGACCTCAGGGGGCTTTTCATGGTGGCTCTGAGAAGTCAGGGAAACTGGAGGTGGGAGGGGCCTCTCGGGACTCCACTGGGTTTGGTGCATTGGAAGAGGGCCTCATCTCCAGTTGAGGCAGGAACCTCAGGGTTCCTCTGATTTCAGACTCGGATCGCAGGGTCTCTGCAGACTGGGGACAGGAGAGTCAGGCCTCGTCTTGGGTTTAGGCATGGAACTCCGCTTTCCCTCGAGGTGTCCCCGGGAAGAGAGGCCACTTGTCGAGCTGTATTCGGAACCTGGGGGTTTTTCCGGATGATGCACGGCCGAGTCACTGCCCCTTCGTGTTGCCTTCATTCACAGGGTGGAGTTCGGGAGGCGTCCGGGCATCGGGTTCTTATCAAGTGGGGATCGGGAAATCGGGGTGCTTCGCAATGTGAAAGCATCCACGAGGCCACGTCTGGAATGTCGTCGTGAGACCGGCCTCATCCTGAGGTGCGACCGGAAGTTGGGGAAGCCATTCCAGACAAAGCAGGGGAGTCGACCCTCCTGTCGAGATCAGGAGGGTAGAAGGGGCTCAGAGGAAGTGGTGCCGGAAAACCTCGGTGTTCCTCTCCAGGGAGACCGGGATGCAGGGGAACTTGGTGGGGCGCATCAAAGGTGCCAAGTACCGTTTCGATCTCCAAGTCCTAACGTGGGACTTCTCCGGAGACGCTGTAGCGGGAAAGGGCTTCATCTTGCGATGACGGGGGAACCACGTGGTTTTTCTCGAGTTGCGGCGGGATTCTCGAGTTACGACGGGGAATTCAGGATGCCTCTTGTGTTGGCCCAGGGAAGTCCAATCTTTCGTTCGAGTTGCGAAGGAAAGCTGGGGATTGCTCTCGAGTGACTGCAGGGCCAATAGACCTCATCTAGGCTTTTGTCCAGAAGCCAATGTTCCTCTCCAGGGGCGACCGGGTTCTCGGGGTTGCATTCCAGACGCACCCGGGGAGACAGACGTTCATCTCGAGTGGAAGCAAAGAAACCCGCTCTGCTCTCGAGTCGCGACGGGTATCTCTTGGAGCTCACTGGGTGGACTAAAGGGAGTCAAGCCTCCTGAGGCGTTTGGAGAGAGGTAGCGATATTGGTGTCTAGGCCATGCAGGAGAGGAAGGCCCTCATCTCGCGATGACGGGGGAGTCTCGGGGTTATTCTCGAGCGGTGGCCCCAGGGAGCGGTTTCTCACGGGGTACGAAGGCGAGGTCAGTGAGCCTCTCGTGGGGCCCCAGGCAAGTCGGGTCTCCATGCGAGTGGCGAGGGGGAGCGCGTCATTGCTCTCGAGTCATGGTAGGGGAATCTGGCCTCGAGACGTGTTGTAGAAGGTCTCTCGAGGTCTTTCTCGGGTTGAGGCAGGAAACCCTGCCTTCCCTCGACTTGTGCAGGTGACATCAGGGGGCTTCTCATGGTGGCTCTGAGAAGTCAGGGAAACTGGAGGTGGGAGGGGCCTCTCGGGACACCAGTGGGTTTGGTGCATTGGAAGAGGGCCTCATCTCCAGTTGAGGCAGGCACCTCAGGGTTCCTCTGATTTCAGACTCCGATCGCAGGGTCCCTGCAGACTGGGGACAGGAGAGTCAGGCCTCGTCTTGGGTTGAGGCATGGAACTCCGCTTGCCTCACGAGGTGTCCCCGGGAGAGAGGCCACTTGTCGAGCTGTATTTGGAACCTGGGGGTTTTTTCCAGACGATGCACGGGCGAGTCACTGCCCCTTCGTGTTGACTTCATTCACAGGGTGGAGTTCGGAGAGGTGTCCGGGCATCGGGTTCTTATCAAGCGGGGACCGGGAAATCGGGGTGCTTTGCAATGTGGAAGCACCCACGAGGCCACGTCTGGAATGTCTTCGTGAGACCGGCCTCATCCCGACCGGAAGGTCGGGAACCCCTTCCAGACAAAGCAGGGGAGTCGACCCTCCTGTCGAGATCAAGAGGGTAGAAGGGGCTCAGAGGAAGTGGTGCCGGAAAACCTCGGTGTTCCTCTCCAGGGAGACCGGGATGCCGGGGAACTTTGTGGGGGCGCATCAAGGGTGCCAAGTACCGTTTCGATCTCCAAGTCCTAAGGTGGGACTTCTCCTGAGACGCTGTAGCGGGAAAGGGCTTCATCTTGCGATGACGGGGGAACCACGTGGTTTTTCTCGAGTTGCGGCGGGATTCTCGAGTTACGACGGGGAATTCAGGATGCCTCTTGTGTTGGCCCAGGGAAGTCCAATCTTCCGTTCGAGTTGCGAAGGAAAGCTGGGGATTGCTCTCGAGTGACTGCAGGGCCAATAGACCTCATCTAGGCTTGTGTCCAGAAGCCAATGTTCCTCTCCAGGGGCGACCGGGATCTCGGGGTTGCATTCCAGACGCACCCGGGGGGACAGGCATTCATCTCGAGTGGAAGCAACGAACCCCGCTCTGCTCTCGAGTCGCGACGGGTATCTCTTGGAGCTCACTGGGTGGACTAAAGGAGTCAAGCCTCCTGAGGCGTTTGGAGAGAGGTCGCGAGATTGGCCTCTAGGCCATGCAGGAGACGAAGGCCCTCATCTCCGCGATGACGGGGGAGTCTCGGGGTGGTTCTCGAGCGGCGGCCCCAGGGTGCGGTTTCTCACGAGGTACGACGGCGAGGTCAGTGAGCCTCTCGTGGGGCGCCAGGGAAGTCGGGTCTCCATGCGAGTGGCGAGGGGGAGCGCGTCATTGCTCTCGAGTCATGGTAGGGGAATCTGGCCTCGAGACGTGTTGAAGAAGGTCTCTCGAGGCCTTTCTCGGGTTGAGGCAGGAAACCCTGGCTTCCCTCGACTTGTGCAGGTGACCTCAGGGGGCTTCTCATGGTGGCTCTGAGAAGTCAGGGAAACTGGAGGTGGGAGGGGCCTCTCGGGACTCCACTGGGTTTGGTGCTTTGGAAGAGGGCCTCATCTCCCAGTTGAGGCAGTCACCTCAGGGTTCCTCTGATTTCCGACCGGAAGGTCGGGAACCCCTTCCAGACAAAGCAGGGGAGTCGACCCTCCTGTCGAGATCAGGAGGGGAGAAGGGGCTCAGAGGAAGTGGTGCCGGAAAACCTCGGTGTTCCTCTCCAGGGAGACCGGGAGGCCGGGGAACTTTGTGGGGGCGCATCAAGGGTGCCAAGTACCGTTTCGATCTCCAATTCCTAACGTGGGACTTCTCCTGAGACGCTGTAGCGGGAAAGGGCTTCATCTTGCGATGACCGGGGAACCACGTGGTTTTTCTCGAGTTGCGGGGGGATTCTCGAGTTACGACGGGGAATTCAGGATGCCTCTTGTGTTGGCCCAGGGATGTCCAATCTTCCATTCGAGTTGCGAAGGAAAGCTGGGGATTGCTCTCGATTGACTGCAGGGCCAATAGACCTCATCTAGGTTTGTGTCCAGAAGCCAATGTTCCTCTCCAGAGGCGACCGGGATCTCGGGGTTGCATTCCAGACGCACCCGGGGGGACAGGCATTCATCTCGAGTGGAAGCAACGAACCCCGCTCTGCTCTCGAGTCGCGACGGGTATCTCTTGGAGCTCACTGGGTGGACTAAAGGGAGTCAAGCCTCCTGAGGCGTTTGGAGAAAGGTCGCGAGATTGGCCTCTAGGCCATGCAGGAGACGAAGGCCCTCATCTCCGCGATGACGGGGGAGTCTCGGGGTGGTTTTCGAGCGGCGGCCCCAGGGTGCGGTTTCTCACGAGGTACGAAGGCGAGGTCAGTGAGCCTCTCGTGGGGCGCCAGGGAAGTCGGGTCTCCATGCGAGTGGCGAGGGGGAGCGCGTCATTGCTCTCGAGTCATGGTAGGGGAATCTGGCCTCGAGTCGTGTTGAAGAAGGTCTCTCGAGGCCTTTCTCGGGTTGAGGCAGGAAACCCTGGCTTCCCTCGACTTGTGCAGGTGACCTCAGGGGGCTTCTCATGGTGGCTCTGAGAAGTCAGGGAAACTGGAGGTGGGAGGGGCCTCTCAGGACTCCACTGGGTTTGGTGCATTGGAAGAGGGCCTCATCTCCAGTTGAGGCAGGAACCTCAGGGTTTCTCTGATTTCAGACTCCGATCGCAGGGTCCCTGCAGACTGGGGACAGGAGAGTGAGGCCTCGTCTTGGGTTGAGTCATGGAACTCGGCTTGCCTCTCGAGCTGTCCCCGGGGAGAGAGGCCACTTGTCGAGCTGTATTTGGAACCTGGGGTTTTTTTCCGGACGATGCACGGGCGAGTCACTGCCCCTTCGTGTTGACTTCATTCACAGGGTGGAGGTCGGAGAGGTGTCCGGGCATCGGGTTCTTATCAAGAGGGGACCGGGAAATCGGGGTGCTTCGCAACGTGGAAGCACCCACGAGGCCACGTCTGGAATGTCGTCGTGAGACCGGCCTCATCCTGAGGTGCGACCGGAAGGTCGGGAACTGCCGGGGACCAGCCCCGGCTGATCCAGGGTATTCGAAGGAGAGACGGCGTCGGCGAGGGTCAGGATACGATAGCTTCAATTAGGTATTAATTAAAGATATAAAGAGTAATAGAATAAGGATAGCTCAGTAGGAAAATTCAGTGGAGAAAAGAGGCTGAGTAGCTTGGTTTACGCGGGAGACCAATAAAACTTCAAGACAAGAAGTTTGCACCACTTACGTAGGCCGCAGGCGTCCTTCCGTTCTCCCGAAGGAGAGGAGACACTGAGGCCTCCCCGGTCGGATCTTAGAAGCCCAGGCATAATTAGTAAGCATGGTGGGTTCCGCGCTCCAGATGGAGACTCAACCAGAGTGAGAGAGAGAGCGACATGGGGAGACCAGTATTTCGAGAAACTGATCCCAATTCTTTATTTTCCAGAGTCTGTTTTTATACACTGAGATGTTATACAAAAGTCACGTGGGGACAGCAGTCCTGACTTTTATTAAAGTCAGGTGCTTCACACAAATGTATACAGAGGTCTTAGGGGTGTTACATCATCTTCTGGCCAGGGGGACCTGCTGACAATTTACGACCCTCTCCTTGTGACAGCGGTCAGTCAATCAGGACACTTATTTCTCCAGGGCTGATTAGTCTCAAAACAGACGCCACCCAAATAAAGTTACATTCCTACAGGGTGAGGGTGTAGTGGGTTTTAGCTAAGGAAAGAATTTACTTAGCCTAAGGTCTAACGTGATTAATATCAAAGGTTAATACTTATTTCTTCTATATATTCATTAATGTGTGTAAGGGCAGGGGATGTGGAGACTTAGCAACAAACATTGGCTCAACAAATGAAAAACCCTTCACCAATACAATTTCTAATCAGCCCGTTATACTTATACTAATAGTTTTCTAACTTCTCTAAAGAACCCGTTTTTAGAGGGTTTAAAGCATCTTGTGCCTCTCACGGTTGGGAGGCTGTGAGCAATCACATGTGGCTGGACGAGCCTGTCAGGCAGGCTAGAGAACCTTCAGAGGAGTTTGTAGGTTAAAACACTCTTGTCACACCCAAGAGTTTTTATTGACTGGAGCTCTAGGTTAACTCCTTCTCCGAAAGAGGTGGTGGGGGACAGCCCCCCGTAAAGTCAGAGGTGTAGGTGAGCACAAAGTAGTAAAGTAGGCAGGCTCTGGTTATGGGGGTAGATGCTCGAGGAGTTCCAGGGGGACTCCTGAGGCTCGATCCCGCCTTTGCGTATGTCGAGCCTCCTTCCTCATGACCTTTGCCATGGGCGGAGTACCTCACTCTGGCCCCCAACATCTCCCCCTTTTTTATTTCTTAAAACAACCAGATGCAGCTCAGTCGCGAGCTTCCAAATGCTCTGCCGAAGAATCCTGACAATACAAGGAAGAGTGATTATGAGAAGTAGAATTAGAGACTAGGGATATTAGACAGAATATTTTTTCCAGAAATAAAGTTAGAGAAGGTGTGAAAAAAGTCATTAGCTGCTCCAGTGGCGGTAAAATCCAGTCGAGAGTGTTCCAAGGTCTGTATTTGATTATGAAGTTTCCCTAAGTCCAGGCCAATATCAGAACTGTTCCAAACACCTGAGATATGATTTTTAATCTTTTCCCATTCATAATCTGTCTCGTTTACCTTCAAAGATGTCACGCATATCCACCTGTAATCAGCGTGGCACGTCAAAACCATCTTCACCTTTAAAGCCTGTAACTCAATCCCAATATGCATAATTGCTTCTTCTAAGGCGTCTACTCTTCATCTCTAATTTCCTATCTATAGCTTCCTGTGTTGCTAGAGTTAAAGAAACAATTTTAGACATGGTATCAACATATTGGGCAGTATGCACTTGTTGAGTCAATGATATTGCTGCCGCAGTAACAGAAGTAATTGTTGCTATCAAAGCTGATATTCCTAGGATAAGCAAGACCACAAACCATCGCGATCGCATTAAATCCTGCAGTTGTTGTAACACAGTAAGACCATAGCTATCATATAGGCACCATAAGATAGGATGGGCATTGTTAACACCACAAAGGAGCAAACATTACATTGAGGGTTTAAATAAGATGAAAGCATACATTGTTCACAAGTCACTACGTTAGGTCCACCTGAATAATTCATGCCTACATTAAGTTTGTTGGAGTCATTAGTAAAAAGGAAAACATAAGGCAAGGGTGGATAAGCTAAAACAGAATAAGTAGAATTATTTTCTGGTTGGAGTTCACGCTGCAGCTGCCCTGTCAGTCTCGCCGGGATCTCGATGTCTATCTTGTCTCCCCTGCTGGCCGGCGCCGCGCTGGTCTGGACGGCACTTTGCGGGTGCGCTCTCCTCTCTGGCCCTCACTTGCTGCACAAACTTCTTTGCTCTAGGTCGTGGGGGTGCAGCGAGGAGGGTGCGGGGCGAGCGAGTGCGCGCAGCGAACCTGACCTGTCTGGAACCCAAATTGGTGAATCTGCATCCTGTGGAAAAATACAAGCACATCCTCGACCACTAGTTAATAATGGGTCAGGACCCTTCCATTGTCCTGAGAGAAGGTCCTTCCATTTGACTAACGGTTTTGCATTTAATTGCTCCAGGCACCAATGACGAAGCATTGCAGTAGTTCCAGCCAGATCAGCATTTAGAATGTTTATTACGAAAAGAGCATGTTGCAAGATTTGATGGGGAGAACTATACTTAAACTCCCCTTCTTTTAATTTTTGAATTTGAAGCTTTAATGTTTGATGTGCTCTTTCCACAATGGCTTGTCCCCGGGGATTATAAGGGATGCCTGTATTGTGTTTAATTTGAAACTGTAAACAAAATTCCTGAAAAGACTTAGAAGTGAAAGCAGGAGCATTGTCAGTTTTCAGAGCTTTTGGTAGGCCCAAATATGAAAAACAAGTAAAGAGATGTTGTATAACATCTTTAACTGCCTCTCCAGTACGAGACGTTGCAATAAGGACATGAGAAAAAGTATCTATAGTTACATGAACAAAGAAAAGTTTTCCAAATGAAGAGACATGAGTTACATCCGTCTGCCAGAGTACGTTAGGTTTGAGACCATGAGGATTAACTCCCGTAGGTAGACTATATTATAAACAGTGGGGCAGTGTAAGCAAGAGCGCACAATCTCCCTAGCAGTTTCTCTGGGAATTTGGAATTGATATCTTAAGGCAGTAGCATATTGATGATGAAGTGAGTGAGAGGCTCTGGCCTCCTCAATCACAGTAGCCACTGCATTTCTGGTTAACAAGTCAGCCAAGTCATTAAAGGCATTTAAAGGGCCAGGCAATCTGGAATGAGCCCGAATGTGTCCAATGAAAAATATTTTATTTCTTTTCCAAATTTGTTGCTGTAAATTACTTAACAAATGAAATATGGTAGTTTTATCTTCAGGCAAAACTGCAGTTTCAATGTGTGGAAACAACCTGACAATATACTGAGAATCAGAATAAAGGTTAAATTCCTCATCTCCAAACACAGCAAAAGCCTCTATGACTGCTGTTATTTCAGCTCTTTGAGCTGAAGTTTCCCGTGTTTCTAAAACCTTTTGGTGATTTTTAGTGACTATGGAGGCTTTATCATTTGCTGACCCGTCAGTAAAGGCTATTTGAGTATTTGGAATAGGAGATTGTCAAACATTAGAAGACTACCAAGTTGTTCCTCATTATATGGAATTACAATTTCAATGCTCCGCTTTTTTGCTTTAATATCAAAGTAGCTATCAATCCTGGATAAGAAGCCACTACATTTTTAGTTTGAGCGGGAAGATGGACCCACTCTAGGGGGCCGTTTTGCTATAAAACCAATTTTTTGTCTGGCTACCACAATTACACCTATGGGGGTTTTATGGTAAAAGAATTGTCAAGCAGTTGTCAATTTAATTTTTAAAATTTTTAAAATTTACATTTTAACAGCATAAATTTTGGGATATGTTAATTTAGGTCTAATGTTTAGTTTAGGTCTTTGTATAAATTTAAATAATAAATGCATAACCTCCTTATCTCATTTTGGTATACAGATATATCTAAATGCAAAATGTATTTATATATGTATTTATACATGGCAACAAGTATAAACTTATTGACATAATCAATATACTTGAATTAATCTTTATAATTAATATGTTAATTAATATATATTACAGCAATACAACACGTACACAGCTAATACCAGCCAACACAAACCAATGTACTGCAATAATACATGTCACACATGTATAATTATACAGTATATAGAGCATATATCATCACAGCACATCAAACCATACCAATTAATATCAGCCACACACATTATATTACTGTAATATATATTTGATTATACAGTATATATATAATATGCATATACAGTATACATACTAATTTATATACAGATTAATTAAGTATAGATCCATAAATAGAATTAGGTATATCTCTATTATATTTTATTTATACCCATACCTAATTAGGCGAACTGCAATTAGGCAAATATATTATGTATTTATAACAATATATAAAGTATTGTTAATTGTACCACCTGTTGATAACTAAGAAATTGAGAAAACCCTTCTCTGAGTATCTCTTATTTGAGACAGCACATCCCTCTCCCATAGGGTAAAGGGGAGCGTAGGAACTACATAGGGTTGGAAAGTTCCACAGGTACCCTCAAACTGCCAATCTAACATTTTTGAACTTTTAACTACTGTGGGGGCTTGAGGGCAAATGAAACAAAATTTGACCCCTGAAATCTATCAGGGCAACTTGCCAATCATCACTACTTTGTAAAAGACTTGCAGTTGATCCTTATTGAATGGAATTACTATATTTGCTACTTTTTTTTTCTAAAAAGTTCCACGCTTCTTTTTTCCTCCTTTTATAATTAATTGTGCCACCAAGCTGGGATAAGATAAAACTATTTTTCTTGGGGTCACTGGTAGATGGAACCAATGGGCCTTTTTGTCATAAGCATCCTGTAGGTGTATGTTTTATGGCAAGAATAATTTAATCTCATCTTTTGGTAATATTAATCCTAATTAACTGACCATTTAAAGTCTCATACACTTCAACAAGAGCTAACTCTGTCTCATTAGTCAACTTTCTCTTAGAACTGGAATTAGGATCAATTTTTAAGCAATCAAATAAAGGCTTTAAATCTGCAGTAGTCAGTTTTAAATGAGGGCGTATCCAATTAATGTCCCCTAATAATTTTTGGAAATCATTTAAAGTTAGTAAACAATCTCTCCACAGCTTCAAAGGGGCATTATCAGTTTTTAAAACTTTTGGCACACCTAAATATGAGAAGCAAGTAAAGAGGTGTTGCACAACATGTTTATAAGCTTCTCCAGTTAGTTTTGTAAACCAAATCTGGTCTATAGCTTTTTAGATGACAAGTAACCATCTAATCTTTGCTTGAATACTTCCAGCAACAGGGAACTCACTACTCTTCAAGGTTTTAAACTCTCCCTCACCTTTTTTTTTCCTACAGCATTCTCACCCCGCATATCACTTTCTCTAATCCCACCAACTCATTTTCAGTATTATACGTGGGCCAGGAACTAGGCCAGTCTTTCCCAGCAATGTTAAGAGACGTCTGTTCTTGTGTCTAATAGCCCTGACATTTTATTTTCTTGAATTAAAAGATCTTTTAAAGGCCTTGGAGCTGTAATTCCCTGCACCCAAAAAGCTAGATCACTAAATCTAAATGCTCTGTGGCTCCTAGCCTGAGAAGTCAAGGTTTTTTCCTGTCTGATAGCTGTGTTACTCTTTGACCTTTATTAATTTGCACAGTTTTAGTAGGCGGTGAGAACAAAACTTTAATTTCTCAATATAATCAGAATCTACTACACCATGCACCACCGAAATTTTCTTTTTCTTTTTTTCTTTCTTCTTTCATTTATTTATTTATTTATTTTTTTTAAGAAAGCGAGCTACGCCCTAGCACAAGTCCTACAATGCCCTCAGGTAGGGGGCCAGCCACTCCCGTTGGAATTGGAGTAACCTCGTCAAGGGTTAATATTGTTGCTAAATCCCCTTACCATTGGGCTTTTCTCTTAGCCTGGGTGAGACCCCCCTGAGGGGGTTTTCTCCTAGGAGCACGCTCTGCATATTGTGCATGCAGTCTGTTTTAAAAGCTCCACTGTTTAAAAAACTTTTTATCTTTTCAGGCTTAGGCAACACTTTGAGAGGCTTTGGGGGCAAAGTGGGGAACTCTTGGGCCCTGGAAGGCGCAAACGGAGGCGGCGGCTATCGCCCCAAATCAGAAAGTGGTGGATAAGTTTTTTTTAAAAGTTTGCGCAGAGGGGGAGGTAGCTCGCCAGGGCGTCTGGCCACAGTGTCCTGTTAGTCCTCTCTCTCCTCTGCTGATTTTTTCTTCCTTCTCTTTAAATCTTTCTCAAGTTTCTTTCCCTCACTCTATCTTTTTTCCTTCCTCTTCTCTTCTCTTTTACTTTCTATTATTCCTTCTTGTTTCCCTCTTTCATTCTCCCTTCTTACTACCTTCTCTTTCTTTCGTTTCTTTCCTTTACCCTCTTTCTCTCTAACTTTTTCTTTCCTCCTCCCTCTCTTTCTCTCTGTATCTCTTTTTCTAACTTCCTTTTTTCCTTTTTCTATCTTGCTGCATTCCCTGATTTCTTCCTCCTCCGTTCCTCTCTCCTTTTCACTCTTTAGTTCTTTTTCTATCTTTAGATCTTTCTCTATTTTCTTTCCTTTTTTCTTTTTCACTTTTTCCTTTTTTCTTTTATTTTTCTCTCTCTCTTTTTTTTTTTTTTTTGCTTGGGTGAAGCCCCCCTGAGGGGGTTTTTCTGCAAGGAGTAGGCTCTGTATATTGTGTATTTTTTAAAAGCTCCTTTCTTTAAAAATAAAACTTTTTAATCTTTTTCAACCTTAGGCAATGCTCTGGGAGGCTTTGGATGTAAACTGGGGAATTTTTAGGCC
>NW_020191487.1:0-17982 GCF_002263795.3 Bos taurus
GACTACATGGGCTTGGATTGCATGTGTCTGATCATGTTGTGATCAGGTTTGTGCTATCATAGCACTGATCTAGGTGCCTCGGAGCAATAAACAAAGAGCTGAGTGGGCACGATCAAACAGTCAGCAGGCAATAATCATGGACTCGCGTGAGGAATATGCCGCTCAGCGTGGCATAATCAAGCCGCTGAGCAGGCAGGAATGTCGCAGCCTCGCTGGCAATTGTCAATCAGATGACAGCAGGATCGTGCAGCTCAAGCTGCAAATTGTCAGTTCAGATGTACAGAACATCTGTAATCACGACAGCTCAGCAGGCCTGACACAGTGACTGAGCATGCATCTGATCAGTGGCTGATCATGCACTGATCAGTGACTGATCATGCACTGATCATTTGCTACAATGCACGTGATTACTTGGCTGATCATTACACAGATCACGTACTGAGATATGCACTGATCATCTGGCTATCATGCACTCATTACTGGCTACGTGCCTGATAACGTGCTTGATCAATACACTGATCATGTGACAGATCATGCAGTGATCACGTGGCTATCATGCACTGATCAAGTGGCTGATCATACGACTTTGCTCCAAAAAACTGATCATGCACTGATCACGTGACTATCAATGCACTGCTGACGTGGCTGATCCGTGAAATGATCACGTAATTGATCATACACTGATCAGGTGACGTATCCATGACTGTTCAGGTGACTGATCGTGCACTGACACGTGACTGATCATGCACTGATGCAGTGACTATCATGCGCTGCTACGTGGCTGTTGTTCATGTGATGAGCACAGTAGCAACCATGTACTGGTCACGTGACTGATCATGCACATCGAATCGTGTGCTACTAATGCACTGATCATGTGGCGGATCATACACTGTTCAGGTGCCGGTGCATGCACAGATCACGTGACCTAATCATGAACTGATACGTAGGTATCATGCACTGATCAACGTGGCTGATCATACACTGTTCACGTGTCTGATCATGCACTGATCAAGTGCTGATCATACACTGCTCACTGGTAGCTGATCATTGCACTGGTCATGTGTCTATCATTCAGTGCTCACCGTGGCTGATCTGCAAAGATACGTAGCTAACATGTACTGGTCATGTTGACTGATCACGCCATGGTAACATAATTGATCATGCACTGATACAATGAGGATCATGCCCTGATCACGTGACTGATCATGCACTGATCACGTGGCTATCATGCACTGCTAACGTGGCTGATCATACATGACACATAGCTCCATGTACTGGTCCGTGACTGATTCATGGCACTGATACCGTGGCTATCAGTGCATGCTAACGTGGCTGATCAACAATGAACACATAGCTCCATGTACTGGTCACGTGACTGATCATTGCACTGATCACGTAATTGATCATGCACTGACTGGTGGCTGACATTCACTGATCAGTGGCTATATGCACTGCTAGTGGCTGATCATACAATGATCACATAGCTACATGTACTGTGCACCGTGACTGATCATGCACTGATCGATAATTGGATCATGCACTGATCAACTGGCTTATCATGCAATGATCACGCAGGCTACCATGTGCTGTTCACATGACTGATCATCCGCAACTGATCACGTCAATTGATCATGCCTGATCAACTGGCTATCATGCATGATCATGTGACTGATATGTCTGATCATGTTGGTTCATACACTGATCATGTGCCTCTGGAGGCAATGAACAAAGAGATGAGTAGGCAGAATCAGTAGCAGGCAATAATCATGGAATGAGCTCTGAGAAATCATACTGCTCAGCTGGCAATAATCAAGTAGAGAGCAGGCAGGAGAATTCACGCAGCACAGTGGCAATTGGTCAAGGAGAATACAGGCAGGAAATCGTGCAGCTCAGCTGGCATTGTCAAGCAGATGAAAGCAGATCTAGTAGGATTCAGCGAGGCAGCAGATCACGCAGCTCAGAGGCCTGATAACCGTGAATGAGCATGCCTGTCACTTGTGGTTGAGAAACGTCATATCAGTGAACTTATTCATGCAACGGAAAGCAGTGGCTCCATGCACTGGATCACGTGATTGCGCGATGCAATGATCAACGTAATTGTAATGCAGCTGATCACGTGGCTATCATGCACAATGAGTGGCTGAATCATCGCACTGATCTGTGACTGGATCATCACTGATCAGTAGCTTATCTTGCACTGATCACTTGGCTGATATACACTTCATCACGGGATTGATCGTGGCACTGATCACGGCGCAAATGCTTGATGAATGACTCCACATGCATTGATAACGTGGATGATTCATCCTCATCACGGGACTGTGACGTAGCACTTATCAGGCGCTATCATGCATTGATTGACATGGACTCACATGCCTGTCCCTTGGCTGATTTCATACACTTCGGGGACTGATCGTTGGCCCTGAACACGGGTGCTATGATGCATTGATTACATGACTCCAGCATGCATGATGCACGTGTGGATGATCACAATACACTGATCAAGTGCTGATCATGCACTGATTATGACTGATTTCATGGCAACGATTATTGGCTAATCATGCACTGATTATTGGCTGATCATACCTGAATAATGGTGGAATGATAATGCACTGATCATCTGCATCATGGCACTCATACTGGCTTATGTGCACTGATTCACGCTGGTGTCATACAACTGATCACAAGACTGCCATGAACTGATAGTCTATATAATGCACTGAATCAATGACTGCCATTGCACTGAACACGTGGATGATTCAATACACTGATCATGTGACAGATCATGCAGTGAATCACGTGGCTATCATGCACTGATCAAGTGGCTGATTCATACTCTGCTCCCGAAAATGACATGCACTGATTCACGTGTCTATCATAGCACTGCTCACGGTTGCTGATCATACACTGTATGATTGATCATGCAAACTGTCACTTGGATATCAATGTGCACGTGAGCGGGGCATGCAGCCGGGTGCGGGCCGCGTGGTCGCCTTGTGAGGGAGGCGGACAGTGTGTGAGGAGCGTGCTGAGCTGGGTTAAAGGTGAGGGGTTGTGTTGCAGTTGTTGGGGTGGGGGGGGGTGGGGGGGGGGGGGAGTGAGGAGCTGTGTGGCGGAGGGGATGAGGTGTGGGGAGGTGGAGGGGGAGAGAGACAGGCCGGACGGTGACTGATCAGGGGGGAGGGGGGATTCGAGGGAGGATGGGGGAGAGGGAGTGAGCGGGAGGAGGGCCGAGTCACGGTGGAGTGGGATCATGGGGCACTGATCACAATGGCTATCATGCAGCTGCACGTGGCTGGATCATGCTAATGGATGCAGTAGCTCCATGGTAGCTGGTGGCAGGTGAGTGAGTCCATGCATCGATCATCTAATGGATGATGCACTGATGCAGGTGACGTTATCAGCACGTCTTTGTACGTGAGTCTGAAGTGGCATGCAGACTGAAGGTAGGCGGGGTGGACTGGATGCAGCACTGATTCGTGGCTTCGATGCGACGGTCTCACGTGGCTGACATAGCAAGTGATCACGTAATTGATCATGCACTGATGCATGGGGCTGAGTTAGTGCCACGGATCACGGTGGCGTGATAATACACTGATCACGTGTTCCTGATAATGCAGGCATCTGGATACGTGGTATCATCAGGTGCTCACGTGGCTGGATCCTGCCATGTTTACACTTGTAGCTAACTGTACTGGTCACGATGATGATCGATGGGCAATGGTTAGATCGTATTGACGCATCCACAATCACCGTGACTGAGGCATCGCAGCTGTATCAGCTCGGACTGATCCATGCAGCGTGCTGCACGTGGCTATGGATGCACAGTTACCTGGCTGCCCATAAATGATACATAGTCAGATGTATTTTTGCCCACGTGACTGAATCAGTGGGCACTTGATCACGTTAAATTGATATGCACGTGAATGCACGTGGCTGATGTACACTGATCACGTGACGGATCATGCCACTGTTCAAGCGACTGAGACTGCACTGAGTCGACATGCCTATCATGCACTGATCACGTGGCTGATCATACATGATCAGTGCCTGGTCATAGCACAGATCAACCGTGACTAAATCGATGAAGGTGATGCACGTGGTATGTCATGCACGCTGATACGTGGCTATCATTCGACTATCACTGGCTATCAGCAGCTGATTTCACGGTGGCTGATCATGCAATGATCAAGGGAGCTAACCGGATGGGTTAGTAGTGCAGCGTCTGACTGAGCATGCGAGTGTGGAGGGTCACATAATTGGATCGAGGCAGGATGACGGGTGCTGATCATTGCACTGACTCAGTAGATGAGTCATGCACTGAATCACGAGGGCGCATGCAGCTGATCACGTTGGCTGATCATGCAATGCTTGCCCGTAGGGGTTGGTGGCTGATCGTGCATGTTTCATGCAGCTACCATGTACTGGTGCATGAAACTGATTATGACTTATCAGAATTGATCAGGCACTGATACGCTGGCGTTAGCATCGCATTGATCATGTGACTGATCATGTGCTGATCATGGTTTGGTGTCATAACTGATCATGTGCCTCTGGAAGGCAGGATGAGACATGGAGCTGAGTAGGCAGGATCAGTCGCGAGGCAAAATATGGGAGCTCAGCTCTGAGAAGATATGCTTGTGCGGCTGGCAATAATCAAGAGGTAGATAGGCAGGCAGGCGAAAACGCAGCACAGGTGGCGAAGGGGCAAGGAGATGAAGGCAGGTAATCATGGTCAGCTAGCTGGCATTTGTCAAGCGAGATGAGCAGACGTAAATCACGCAGCTTCAGCAGGCCCTGATGCAGCGTGACTGAGCATTGGGCAGTGTTCACTGTGGCTGGATCGACACACCTAGCACGTGACTAGTCATATGGCGCTGATCACGGTGGATCTATCCTGTCACTATGTGATTCGCACATGGGCAATGATCACGTAATTGGTATCACTGAAGTGCACGTGTGGCTTCGATGCAGGCTGAGGTGACTTGCTGATCAACACTGTTCACTGTGTTGATAATGCAGGTGGAGCAGTGTCTAGAATGGCAGGTGCTCACGGTGGCTGAATTCCTGCAATGTTCACCGGTAGGGCTAACATGTAGCTGGTCAGCGGTGAGTGGAAGCAGTTGCAATGGTAAGCGTAATTAGCATGACTATCCGTGACTGATATGGCACTTGATAACGGTGACTGATTCATGGCACGTCAACGTGCTATTAGTACAACGTTACTGGTGCTCATGAAAAGTGATCGGACATAGCTACCGATGTACTGGTCCAAGTGACTGATCAGTTGCACTTAGTCAGGTAAGCGATCAACTGCACTGGGATCACGTGGTGATCATGGCACTGTTCAATCTGACTGACATGGCACTGATTCACATGCCTATCATGCATGATCAAGTGGTGATCATTACAACTGGATCACGGCCTGGTCATGCACAGATCACGTGGCCTATCAGACACTGATCACGTGCCTGGTCAATCACAGATACGGATAATCAGAAGGTGATTACGTGCGATATCAATTGCACTGGATCACGTGGATAGTCATGCAGCTGATCACGTGGCTGATGACAACAGCAGTATACACGTGACAGGCACTGATTACTGAGTATAGTGAATGATACACTGATCCTGCGGATCATGCAATGGATCAGTAGCTAACATGTAGACCTGGTCACTGGACTCATCGGCAAATGTGTAACTATTGTTATGGCACTGGATCCTGTGACTGATCATGCACTGATCAGTGACGTCATATGCACCTGATCACGGGCTATCATCACTGCTTATCGTCGGCTGATCAATGACAATGATCATATAGCTACCATGTACTGGACACGTGATGGATCATGCACTGATCAACGGTGAATGAATCATGCACTGATCACGTGGCTGATATACAATCATGCAATGACTGAATCATGCACTGTTCACGTGACTGATCATGCACTGTTCACGTGACTATCATGCACGATCAGTGGCTGCTCACAACGTATCACGGACTGAGTATGCCGCCCGTGGAGTATGCATGTCAGGCTATCTCGCCTGATACGGTGCTGATCATGCATGAATCAGGTAGCTAATGTACTGGTCACGTGACTGGATCATGCAGTGATCACTTTACAGTTGTGTCATGCACTGATGCCGTGGCTGGATTTCATTGCACTGATCCACTGGTTGACTCATTCAGAGGTCACTGAGTCACGGAACGTGACAGTTGCACTGATCCGTGGACTATCATGCACTGGCTCCCGTGGCTGATAGGTGGTCATATGATCACGCAGCTACAGTACTGGTCAATATGATCATGCACTGATCAGTAATGTGAGTCGATTGCAGCTGATCACCTGCTTATCGATGGCAGTGATCGATGTGACTGGTCGGTGCTGATCATGTTTGGTGTCATAGCAGATACACTGATGCATGGTGCTCGGAGCAATGAACAAAGAGCGGGTGGAGTAGCGGGAAATCAGTCAGAGGCAATAATGCATGGATAGCTCTGAAAAAGCATGCTGTCAGCTTGGCATTAATGCAAGGTAGGATGAGCAGCAGGAATTACGCGAGCACAGGTGCAATTGGGTCAAGGAGAAAAGGGAGGACCGATGGCAGCCAGCTGGCAATGTTAAGGCAATGAAGCAACACAGTAATGATCACGTGCGTTCAGCTGAGGCCTGATCACGTGGGAATGAGGCGATGACTGTCACGTGGCTGGATCAGCTACGAGCAGTATCACGTGGCTCTCATGGCGACTGATAGGTGATGTGCACATACAGCAATGATCAGGTATTGTATGGCAATTGATCAAGCGGGTGCTACATGCAGCGTGATGGACGTTGGTGATGCAGTGCACTGATCATGTGAGCTGATGAAGTGGCACTGATCACGTAGCGGAGCGGGGTCAGCTGCGTCACTTGGCTGATCGATGCAGCGTCTTCACGGGGACTGATCGTGGGGCACTGAGGTTGAGGATGCTATAATGCATGTGATTACATGATGCTCGGAGATGCACTGGGATCGACGTGGATCATCATACAATGATCACGGTGAATGATCTTGGCACTGATGCACGTGATGCACGCAAGGCACTGATCACGTGACTCGATATGCACTGTATCCCGTGCCGATCAGTTCACTGATTACTTGGCTGACATGCAATGTCACATGAAGGGTAGCCGATGGTACTGGTCACGGTGAGTGATCATGAAATCACTGGTCATGGATGCCTGGCACTGAATCACGTGGCTAATCATGTCACTGATTCACGGTGAGCTGATTCATGGGCATGGATGCACGTGACTGATCAGCACTGGATCAGGTGGCATCGATGCATGCTCACTAGTGCTGAACTGATGGCAATTGGATCAGCAGGCTACGATGGTCTGGTCAGATGGACGATCATGCATGATCACGGGGTTAAGTTGGATATGGCACGGGATCACGGGCTGGCTGAGTCATGGCGATGTGATCATGTGGACTGATCAGTACACTTGATCGTGAGTCATGCAGTGATGCATGTACGTGTGTGATCGACTGGGCACGTGATCATGGGTGATGATTGAAGCACTGATAGGGTGGCTGAACATACTGATGACGACGGTGACTGATCATGCACGTGGATCACTTGACTGATCATGGCACGGATCAGCGTGGGCTGATGCATGCACTGAGTCACTTGGCTGGTCTGCACAGGATCAGTGTGACTGAAAGTCATGGAACGGTCGACGTAGCTCATGCCTGATACGCTGGCTTGATCTGCACTCGTAGGCGTGACTGAGCAGGGGAGCGTGATCACATGACGTAGTCAGTATGATCAATGACTTAATGGCCTGAATCAAATGTGACTGGATCATGGCGTGATATGTGGCTATCATAGCACTGATCAGTTGTGCCTCTGGAGGCAAGAAAGCAAAGAGCTGGAGTAGGGCCGAAGTCAAGAGCAGTCAGCAGGCAGAGTAATCAGTAGGAACTGCGAGCTGGTGAGAATCATGCGTGCTGCAGCGTGGCAATAAATCAAGGCAGCTGAGCAGGCAGGAATTGTACGCCGTCACAGCAAAGTGATCACTACATGATAGTCATGTGATCAGTCCATGCTCAGTCACGGTATAGTGCTGATCAGCCACGTGATCAGTGGCATGATAGCCACGTGATCATTGCATGATAGCCACGTGACCAGTGCATGATCAGCCAGGTGATCAGTGCATGATAGCTACGTGATCAGTTCATGATTAGTCACGTGATCTGTGCATGACCAGGCAGGTGATCAGTGTATGATCAGCCACGTGAACAGTGCATGATAGCCACGTGATCAGTGCATGATCAGTCACCTGATGGGTGTATGATGAGTCACGTGACCGGTACATGGTAGCTACATGATCATTGCATGATCAGCCACGTGAGTAGTGCATGATAGCCACGTGATCAGGGCATGATCAGTCACGTGATCAGTGCATGATCAGCCACGTAATCTGTGCATGACAAAGCACGTGATCAGTGTATGACCAGCCAAGTGATCAGTGCATGATAGCCACGTGATCAGTGCATGATCAGTCAGGTGATCAGTGCATGATCAGTCACGTGATCAGTGTATGATCAGCCACGTGATCAGTGCATGATCAGCCGCATGATCAGTGCATGATCAATTACGTGATCATTGCATGATCAGCCACGTGAGCCGTGCATGATAGCCACGAGATCAGTGCATGATCAGTCACGGGATCAGTGCATGATCAGTCACGTGAACAGTGCATGATAAGTCACCTGATCAGTGCATGATCAATTACGTGATCAGTGCATGATCACTCACGTGACCTGTACATGGTAGCTACGTGATCATTGCATGATCAGCCACGTGAGCAGTGCATGATAGCCACGTGATCAGTGCATGATCAGTTTCGGGAGCAGTGTATGATCAGCCACTTGATCAGTGCATGATAGCCACGTGATCACTGCATGATCTGTCACATGATCAGTGTATGATCATCCACGTTTTCAGTGCATGGGCAGTCTTGTGATCAGTGCATGATATAGACGTGATCAGTGCATGATCAGTCTTGTGATCAGTGTATGATCAACCACGTGATCAGTGCACGATAGCCAGGTAATGAGTGCATGATAGCCAGATGATCAGCGCATTATCAGTCACATTATCAGGGTATGATCAGCCAAGTAATCAGTGCATGATAGCCAAATGATCAGTGCATGATCAGTCACGTGATCAGTGCATGATCAGTCACGTGATCAGTGCATGATCAGCCACGTGATCAGTGTATGACCAGCCAAGTTACCAGTGCATGATAGCCACCTGATCAGTGCATGATCAGTAACGTGTACAGAGTATGATCAGCCACGTGATCAGTGCATGATCAGTCACGTGATACGTGTGTCATCAGCCACGTGATCAGTGCATGATATCCACGTGATCAGTGCATGATAGCCACGTGATCACTTCATGATTAGTCCCGTGATCTGTGCATGACCAGGCACGTGATCATTGTATGATCAGCCACGTGATCAGTGCATGATAGGCATGTGATCAGTGCATGATCAGTCAGTTGAACAGTGCATGATCAGCCACGTGATCAGTGCGTGATCAATTACGTGATCAGTGCATGATCAGTCACTTGACCAGTACAGGGTAGCTATGTGATCATTGTATGAGCAGCCAGGTAAGCTGTGCATGATAGCCACGTGAGCAGTGCATGATCAGTCACGTGATCAGTGTATGATCAGTCACGTGATTAGTGCATGGTCAATTACATTACCATTGCATGATCAGTCACGTGACCAGTACATGTTAGCTACGTGAACATTGCAGGATCAGCCACGTGAGCACTGCATGATAGACACGTGATCACTGCATTATCAGACACGTGAACAGTGTATGATCAGCCACGTAATCAGTGCATGATACCTACGTGATCAGTTCATGATTAGTCCCGGGACCTGTGCATGACAGCCACGTAATCAGTGCATGATATCCACGCGAACAGTGAATTATAGCCACGTGATCAGTTCATGATTAGTCACGTGATCTGTGCATGACCAGGCACTTGAACAGTGTATGATCAGCCACGTGATCAGTGCATTATAGCCACGTGATCATTGCATGATCAGTCAAGTGATCAGTGTGTGAACAGTCTCGTGATCAGTGCATGATCAGTCACGTGACCAGTATATGATCAGTCACGTGAAGAGTGCATGATCATTTACCTGATCTGTGCATGATCAGTCATGTGACCAGTACATGGTAGCTACGTGATCATTGCATGATCAGCCACGTGAGCCGTGCATGATAGCCACGAGATCAGTGCATGATCAGTCACGTGATCAGTGCATGATCAGTCACGTAATCTGTGCATGACCAGGCACGTGATCAGTGTATGACCAGCCAAGTGATCAGTGCATGATAGACACGTGATCAGTGCATGATCAGTCACTTGATCAGTGCATGATCAGTCACGTGATTAGTGCATGGTCAATTACATTACCATTGCATGATCAGTCACGTGACCAGTACATGTTAGCTACGTGAACATTGCAGGATCAGCCACGTGAGCACTGCATGATAGACACGTGATCACTGCATTATCAGACACGTGAACAGTGTATGATCAGCCACGTAATCAGTGCATGATACCTACGTGATCTGTTCATGATTAGTCCCGGGACCTGTGCATGACAGCCACGTAATCAGTGCATGATATCCACGCGAACAGTGAATTATAGCCACGTGATCAGTTCATGATTAGTCACGTGATCTGTGCATGACCAGGCACTTGAACAGTGTATGATAAGCCACGTGATCAGTGCATTATAGCCACGTGATCATTGCATGATCAGTCAAGTGATCAGTGTGTGAACAGTCTCGTGATCAGTGCATGATCAGTCACGTGACCAGTATATGATCAGTCACGTGAAGAGTGCATGATCATTTACCTGATCTGTGCATGATCAGTCATGTGACCAGTACATGGTAGCTACGTGATCATTGCATGATCAGCCACGTGAGCCGTGCATGATAGCCACGAGATCAGTGCATGATCAGTCACGTGATCAGTGCATGATCAGTCACGTAATCTGTGCATGACCAGGCACGTGATCAGTGTATGACCAGCCAAGTGATCAGTGCATGATAGACACGTGATCAGTGCATGATCAGTCACTTGATCAGTGCATGATCAGTCACGTGATCAGTGCATGATCAGTCATGTGACCAGTACATGGTTGCTATATGATCATTGCATGATCAGCCCGTGAGCAGTGCATGATAGCCACGTGATCAGTGCTTGATCAGTTTCTGGAGCAAAGTATGATCAGCCACTTGATCAGTGTATGATAGCCACGTGATCACTGCATGAACAATCACGTGATCAGTGTATGATCAGCCACGAGAACAGTGCATGCTCCGTCACGTGATCAGGGCCTGCTGAGCTGCGTGATTACTGTCTGCTCATCTGCTTGACAATTGCCAGCTGAGTTGCACGATTCCTGCCTGTCATCTCCTTGACAATTGCCACCTGTGCTGCGTAATTCCTGCCTGCTCATCTACTTGATTATTGCCAGCTGAGAAGCATGATTTCTCAGAGCTGAGTTCCATGATAATTGCCTGCTGACTGATTCCTGCCTATTCAGCTCTTTTTTCATTGCCTCCAGAGGCACATGATCAGTATATGACACCAAACACGATCAGCACATGATCAGTCACATGATCAATGCATGATAAGCCAGGTGATCAGTGCATGATCAATTACGTGATCAGTGCATGATCAGTCATGTGACCAGTATAATGTAGCTGCGTGATCATTGCATTATCAGTCACGTGATCGGTGCATGATCAGCCACGTGATCAGTGCATGATCAATTATGTGATCACTGCATGATCAGTCACGTGACCAGTACATGGTAGCTACGTGATCATTGCATGATCAGCCACGTGATCAGTGCATGATAGCCATGTGATCAGTGCATGATAGCCACGTGATCAGTGCATGATCAGTCACGTGATACGTGTGTGATCAGCCACATGATCAGTGCATGATAGCCACTTGAACAGTGCATGATCAGTCACGTGAACAGTGCATGATCAGTCATGTGATGAGTGTATGATCAGCCACGTGATCAGTGCATGATCAATTACGTGATCACTGCATGATCAGTCACGTGACCAGTACATGGTAGCTATGTGATCATTGTATGATCAGCCACGTAAGCAGTGCATGATAGCCACGTGATCAGTGCATGATGAGTCACGTGATCAGTGCATGATCAGTCACGTGATCAGTGCATGAACAATTATGTTACCATTGAATGATGAGTCACTTGACCAGTACATGTTAGCTACGTGATCATTGCATGATCAGCCACGTGATCAGTGCATGATAGCCACGTAATCAGTGCATGATCAGTCACGTGATACGTGTGTCATCAGCCACGTGATCAGTGCATGATATCCACGTGATCAGTGCATGATAGCCACGTGATCACTTCATGATTAGTCGCGTGATCTGTGCATGACCAGGCACGTGATCAGTGTATGATCAGCCACGTGATCAGTGCATGATAGGCATGTGATCAGTGCATAATCAGTCAGTTGAACAGTGCATGATCAGTCACGTGATCAGTGTACGATCAGCCACGTGATCAGTGCATGATCAATTAGGTGATCAGTGCATGATCAGTCACGTGACCAGTACATGGTACCTATGTGATCATTGTATGAGCAGCCAGGTAAGCTGTGCATGATAGCCACGTGAGCAGTGCATGATCAGTCACGTGATACGTGTGAGATCAGCCACGTGATCAGTGCATGATATCCACGTGATCAGTGCATGATAGCCACGTTATCAATTCATGAGTTGTCACGTGATCTTTGCATGACCAGGCACGTGATCAGTGTATGATCAGCCACGTGATCAGTGCATGATAGCCACGTGATCAGTGCATGATCAGTCATGTGAACAGTGCATGATCAGTCACGTGATCAGTGTATGATCACCCAAGTGATCAATGCATGATCAATTACATGATCAGTGCATGATCAGTCACGTGACCAGTACATGGTAGCTATGTGATCATTGTATGATCAGCCACGTAAGCTGTGCATGATAGCCACGTGATCAGTGCATGATCAGACACGTGATCAGTGCATGAACAATCACGGTATCAGTTCATGATCAATTACGTTACCATTGCATAATCAGTCACGTGACCAGTACATGTTAGCTACGTGATCATTGCAGGATCAGCCACGTGAGCACTGCATGATAGACACGTGATCAGTGCATGATCAGCTACGTGAGCAGTGTATGATCAGCCACGTGATCAGTTTCTGATCAGACACATGAACAGTGTATGATCAGCCACGTGATCAGTGAATTATAGCCACGTGATCAGTTCATGATTAGTCACGTGATCTGTGCATGACCAGGCACGTGAACAGTGTATGATCAGCCACGTGATCAGTGCAGTATAGCCACGTGATCAGTGCATGATCAGCCACGTCATCAGTGCATGATAGGCTCGTGATCAGTGCATACAATTACGTGATCAGTGCATGTGCAATCACGTGATCAGTGCATGAGAGCCACGTGATCAGTGCATGATCAGTCACGTGATAGGTGTGTGATCATCCATGTGAACAGTGCATGCTCCGTCACGTGATCAGGGCCTGCTGAGCTGCGTGATTACTGTCTGCTCATCTGCTTGACAATTGCCAGCTGAGCTGCACGATTCCTGCCTGTCATCTCCTTGACAATTGCCACCTGTGCTGCGTAATTCCTGCCTGCTCATCTACTTGATTATTGCCAGCTGAGCAGCATGATTTCTCAGAGCTGAGTTCCATGATTATTGCCTGCTGCCTGATTCCTGCCTACTCAGCTCTTTGTTCATTGCCTCCAGAGGCACATGATCAGTATATGACACCAAACACGATCAGCACATGATCAGTCACATGATCAATGCATGATAAGCCAGGTGATCAGTGCATGATCAATTACGTGATCAGTGCATGATCAGTCATGTGACCAGTACATGGTAGCTGCGTGATCATTGCATGATAAGCCAAGTGAGCAGTGCATGATAGCCACGTGATCAGTGCATGATCAGTCACGTGATCAGTGCATGATCAGTCACGTGATCAGTGCATGATCAATTACGTGATCATTGCATGATCAGCCACGTGATCTGTGCATGATAGCCACGTGATCAGTGCATGATAGCCACGTGATCAGTGCATGATCAGTCACGTGATACGTGTGAGATCAGCCACGTGATCAGTGCATGATATCCACGTGATCAGTGCATGATAGCCACGTTATCAATTCATGAGTTGTCACGTGATCTTTGCATGACCAGGCACGTGATCAGTGTATGATCAGCCACGTGATCAGTGCATGATAGCCACGTGATCAGTGCATGATCAGTCATGTGAACAGTGCATGATCAGTCACGTGATCAGTGTATGATCACCCAAGTGATCAATGCATGATCAATTACATGATCAGTGCATGATCAGTCACGTGACCAGTACATGGTAGCTATGTGATCATTGTATGATCAGCCACGTAAGCTGTGCATGATAGCCACGTGATCAGTGCATGATCAGACACGTGATCAGTGCATGAACAATCACGGTATCAGTTCATGATCAATTACGTTACCATTGCATGATCAGTCACGTGACCAGTACATGTTAGCTACGTGATCATTGCAGGATCAGCCACGTGAGCACTGCATGATAGACACGTGATCAGTGCATGATCAGCTACGTGAGCAGTGTATGATCAGCCACGTGATCAGTTTCTGATCAGACACATGAACAGTGTATGATCAGCCACGTGATCAGTGAATTATAGCCACGTGATCAGTTCATGATTAGTCACGTGATCTGTGCATGACCAGGCACGTGAGCAGTGTATGATCAGCCACGTGATCAGTTTCTGATCAGACACATGAACAGTGTATGATCAGCCACGTGATCAGTGAATTATAGCCACGTGATCAGTTCATGATTAGTCACGTGATCTGTGCATGACCAGGCACGTGAACAGTGTATGATCAGCCACGTGATCAGTGCAGTATAGCCACGTGATCAGTGCATGATCAGCCACGTCATCAGTGCATGATAGGCTCGTGATCAGTGCATACAATTACGTGATCAGTGCATGTGCAATCACGTGATCAGTGCATGAGAGCCACGTGATCAGTGCATGATCAGTCACGTGATAGGTGTGTGATCATCCATGTGAACAGTGCATGCTCCGTCACGTGATCAGGGCCTGCTGAGCTGCGTGATTACTGTCTGCTCATCTGCTTGACAATTGCCAGCTGAGCTGCACGATTCCTGCCTGTCATCTCCTTGACAATTGCCACCTGTGCTGCATAATTCCTGCCTGCTCATCTACTTGATTATTGCCAGCTGAGCAGCATGATTTCTCAGAGCTGAGTTCCATGATTATTGCCTGCTGCCTGATTCCTGCCTACTCAGCTCTTTGTTCATTGCCTCCAGAGGCACATGATCAGTGTATGACACCAAACATGATCAGAACAGGATTAGTCACATGATCAATGCATGATAAACCAGGTGATCAGTGCATGATCAATTACGTGATCAGTGCATGATCAGTCAGGTGACCAGTATAATGTAGCTGCGTGATCATTGCATGATCAGTCACGTGATCGGTGCATGATCAGCCACGTGATCAGTGCATGATCAATTATGTGATCACTGCATGATCAGTCACGTGATCAGTGCATGATCAGCCACGTGATCAGTGCATGATCAATTATGTGATCACTGCATGATCAGTCACGTGACCAGTACATGGTAGCTACGTGATCATTGCATGATCAGCCACGTGATCAGTGCATGATAGCCATGTGATCAGTGCATGATAGCCACGTGATCAGTGCATGATCAGTCACGTGATACGTGTGTGATCAGCCACATGATCAGTGCATGATAGCCACTTGAACAGTGCATGATCAGTCACGTGAACAGTGCATGATCAGTCATGTGATGAGTGTATGATCAGCCACGTGATCAGTGCATGATCAATTACGTGATCACTGCATGATCAGTCACGTGACCAGTACATGGTAGCTATGTGATCATTGTATGATCAGCCACGTAAGCAGTGCATGATAGCCACGTGATCAGTGCATGATGAGTCACGTGATCAGTGCATGATCAGTCACGTGATCAGTGCATGAACAATTATGTTACCATTGAATGATGAGTCACGTGACCAGTACATGTTAGCTACGTGATCATTGCATGATCAGCCACGTGATCAGTGCATGATAGCCACGTAATCAGTGCATGATCAGTCACGTGATACGTGTGTCATCAGCCACGTGATCAGTGCATGATATCCACGTGATCAGTGCATGATAGCCACGTGATCACTTCATGATTAGTCACGTGATCTGTGCATGACCAGGCACGTGATCAGTGTATGATCAGCCACGTGATCAGTGCATGATAGGGCATGTGATCAGTGCATAATCAGTCAGTTGAACAGTGCATGATCAGTCACGTGATCAGTGTACGATCAGCCACGTGATCAGTGCATGATCAATTAGGTGATCAGTGCATGATCAGTCACGTGACCAGTACATGGTACCTATGTGATCATTGTATGAGCAGCCAGGTAAGCTGTGCATGATAGCCACGTGAGCAGTGCATGATCAGTCACGTGATACGTGTGAGATCAGCCACGTGATCAGTGCATGATATCCACGTGATCAGTGCATGATAGCCACGTTATCAATTCATGAGTTGTCACGTGATCTTTGCATGACCAGGCACGTGATCAGTGTATGATCAGCCACGTGATCAGTGCATGATAGCCACGTGATCAGTGCATGATCAGTCATGTGAACAGTGCATGATCAGTCACGTGATCAGTGTATGATCACCCAAGTGATCAATGCATGATCAATTACATGATCAGTGCATGATCAGTCACGTGACCAGTACATGGTAGCTATGTGATCATTGTATGATCAGCCAGTAAGCTGTGCATGATAGCCACGGTGATCAGTGCATGATCAGACACGTGATCAGTGCATGAACAATCACGGTATCAGTTCATGATCAATTACGTTACCCATTGCATGATCAGTCACGTGACCAGTACATGTTAGCTACGTGATCATTGCAGGATCAGCCACGTGAGCACTGCATGATAGACACGTGATCAGTGCATGATCAGCTACGTGAAGCAGTGTAATGATCAGCCACGTGATCAGTTTCTGATCAGACACATGAACAGTGTATGATCAGCCACGTGATCAGTGAATTATAGCCACGTGATCAGTTCATGATTAGTCACGTGATCTGTGCATGACCAGGCACGTGAGCAGTGTATGATCAGCCACGTGATCAGTGCAGGTATAGCCACGTGATCAGTGCATGATCAGCCACGTCATTCAGTGCATGATAGGCTCGTGATCAGTGCATACAATTACGTGATCAGTGCATGTGGCAATCACGTGATCAGTGCATGAGAGCCACGTGATCAGTGCATGATCAGTCACGTGATAGGTGTGTGATCATCCATGTGAACAGTGCATGCTCCGTCACGTGATCAGGGCCTGCTGAGCTGCGTGATTACTGTCTGCTCATCTGCTTGACAATTGCCAGCTGAGCTGCACGATTCCTGCCTGTCATCTCCTTGACAATTGCCACCTGTGCTGCGTATTCCTGCCTGCTCATCTACTTGATTATTGCCAGCTGAGGCAGCATGATTTCTCAGAGCTGAGTTCCCATGATTATTGCCTGCTGCCTGATTCCTGCCTACTCAGCTCTTTGTTCATTGCCTCCAGAGGCACATGATCAGATATGACACCAACACGATCAGCACATGATCAGTCCACATGATCCAATGCATGATAAGCCAGGTGATCAGTGCATGATCAATTACGTGATCAGTGCATGATCAGTCATGTGACCAGTACATGGTAGCTGCGTGATCATTGCAT
>NW_020191488.1:0-15011 GCF_002263795.3 Bos taurus
CATGCGAATTCTACATCACTGTGATTAGGTTGGTGGTATCGACAGGCCAACTCGTTGGGACACTTATAAACATAGCGCTCAGGGTCACCTGGCATCAGGTGGCCTGCTGCGTAGCTGCGGTGGATCTTAGTACTGTCTTGTCCTCATGCTGCTAAAAACACCAATTTGCCCAGTACTGAGCATGCATTGATTCCTGCCCTGTCCACCTTAATTCTTCCTTCTGAAACATAATTGCTCCACCCTGTGCTTGCGTAATTCTGCTGCCTCATTACTCCTACCTTAGAATTACTGCCCAGCGGCTGAGCCAGCAGTGATGTTACTCAGAGCTTCAGTTCCATGATTACCTTGGCTTGGCTGTCGGGACCTGGATTCCCTGCCTTACTCAGCTTTTTGTTCATTGCCATCCAGAGGCAACATGATTCAGTAGATCTATGGGGTATGAACACCAAACATGATCAGCACATGATCAGTCACATGATCAATGCATGATAAGCCAGGTGATCAGTGCATGATCAATTACGTGATAAGTGCATGATCAGTCATGTGACCAGTACATGGTAGCTGCGTAACATTGCACGATCAGCCACGGGAGCAGTGCATTGATAGCCACGTGATCAGTGCATGATCAGTCTTGTGATCTTGTGCATGATCAGTCACGTAATCAGTGCATGATCAGCCACGTGATCAGTGCATGATCAATTATGTGATCACTGCATGATCAGTCACGTGACTAGTACATGGTAGCTACGTGATCATTGCATGATCAGCCACGTGATCAGTGCATGATAGCCACGTGATCAGTGCATGATAGCCACGTGATCAGTGCATGATCAGTCACGTGATACGTGTGTGATCAGCCACGTGATCAGTGCATGATAGCCACGTGAACAGTGCATGATCAGTCACGTGAACAGTGCATGATCAGTCATGTGATGAGTGTATGATCAGCCACGTGATCAGTGCATGATCAATTACGTGATCCCTGCATGATCAGTCACGTGACCAGTACATGGTAGCTATGTGATCATTGTATGATCAGCCACGTAAGCAGTGCATGATAGCCACGTGATCAGTGCATGATGAGTCACGTGATCAGTGCATGATCAGTCACATGATCAGTGCATGAACAATTACGTTACCATTGAATGTTGAGTCACTTGACCAGTACATGTTAGCTAGGTGATCATTGCATGATCAGCCACGTGATCAGTGCATGATAGCCACGTAATCAGTGCATGATAGCCACCTGATCACTGCATGATCTGTCACATGATCAGTGTATGATCAAGCACGTTATCAGTGCACGGTAGCCAGGTAATGAGTGCATGATAGCCAGATGATCAGTGCATTATCAGTAACGTGATCTGTGTATGATCAGCCAAGTAATCAGTGCATGATAGCCAAATGATCAGTGCATGATCAGTCACGTGATCAGTGCATGATCAGCCACGTGATCAGTGCATGCTCAGTCACGTGATCAGGGCCTGCTGAGCTGCGTGATTAGTGTCTGCTCATCTGCTTGACAATTGCCAGCTGAGCTGCACGATTCCTGCCTGTCATCTGCTTGACAATTGCCAGCTGTGCTGCGTAATTCCTGCCTGCTCAGCTGCTTGATTATTGCCAGCTGAGCGGCATGATTCCTCACAGCTGAGTTCCATGATTATTGCCTGCTGACTGTTTGATTCGTGCCCACTCAGCTCTTTGTTTATTGCCTCCAGAGGCACATGATCAGTGTATGATAGCAAACATGCTCAGCGCATGATCAGACACATGATCAGCGCCATTAAGTCAAGTGATCACTACATGATAGTCATGTGATCAGTCCATGCTCAGTCACCGTATAGTGCATGATCAGCCACGTGATCAGTGCATGATAGCCACGTGATCATTGCATGATAGCCACGTGACCAGTGCATGATCAGCCAGGTGATCAGTGCATGATAGCTACGTGATCAGTTCATGATTAGTCACGTGATCTGTGCATGACCAGGCAGGTGATCAGTGTATGATCAGCCACGTGAACAGTGCATGATAGCCACGTGATCAGTGCATGATCAGTCACCTGATGGGTGTATGATGAGTCACGTGACCGGTACATGGTAGCTACATGATCATTGCATGATCAGCCACGTGAGTAGTGCATGATAGCCACGTGATCAGGGCATGATCAGTCACGTGATCAGTGCATAATCAGCCACGTAATCTGTGCATGACAAAGCACCTGATCAGTGTATGACCAGCCAAGTGATCAGTGCATGATAGCCACGTGATCAGTGCATGATCAGTCAGGTGATCAGTGCATGATCAGTCACGTGATCAGTGCATGATCAGCCACGTGATCAGTGCATGATCAGTCAGGTGATCAGTGCATGATCAGTCACGTGATCAGTGCATAATCCAAATTACGCCTGATCATTGCATGATCAGCCACGTGAGCCGTGCATGATAGCCACGAGATCAGTGCATGATCAGTCACGTGATCAGTGCATGATCAGTCACGTGAACAGTGCATGATAAGTCACCTGATCAGTGCATGATCAATTACGTGATCAGTGCATGATCACTCACGTGACCAGTACATGGTAGCTACGTGATCATTGCATGATCAGCCACGTTAGCAGTGCATGATAGCCACGTGATCAGTGCATGATCAGTTTCGGGAGCAGAGTATGATCAGCCACTTGATCAGTGCATGATAGCCACGTGATCACTGCATGATCTGTCACATGATCAGTGTATGATCATCCACGTGTTCAGTGCATGGGCAGTCATGTGATCAGTGCATGATATAGACGTGATCAGTGCATGATCAGTCTTGTGATCAGTGTATGATCAACCACGTGATCAGTGCACGATAGCCAGGTAATGAGTGCATGATAGCCAGATGATCAGTGCATTATCAGTCACATTATCAGGGTATGATCAGCCAAGTAATCAGTGCATGATAGCCAAATGATCAGTGCATGATCAGTCACGTGATCAGTGCATGATCAGTCACGTGATCAGTGCATGATCAGGCACGTGATCAGTGCATGATAGCAACGTGATCAGTGCATGATAGCCACGTGATCAGTGCATGATCAGTCACGTGATCAGTGCATGATCAGTCACGTGATCAGGGCATGATCAGTCACGTGACCAGTACATGGTAGCTATGTGATCATTGTATGATCAGCCACGTTAGCAGTGCCTGATAGCCACGTGATCAGTGCATGTTCAGTCACGTGATCAGGGCATGATCACTCACGTGATCAGTGCATGATCAATTACGTTACCATGGCGTGATCAGTCACATGACCAGTACATGTTAGCTACGTGATCATTGCAGGATCAGCCACGTGAGCACTGAATGATAGACACGTGAACAGTGCATGATCAGCTACGTGAGCAGTGTATGATCAGCCACTTGATCAGTGCATGATCAGACACGTGAACAGTGTATGATCAGCCACGTGATTAGTGCATGATACCTACGTGATCAGTTCATGATTAGTCACGTGATCTGTGCATGACCAGGCACGTGAACATTGTATGATCCGCCACGTGATCAGTGCATTATAGCCACGTGATCAGTGCATGATCAATTACGTGATCAGTGCATGATACCTACGTGATCAGTTCATGATTAGTCACGTGATCTGTGCATGATCAGTCACGTGTTCAGTGCGCGATCAGTCACGTGAACAGTGCATGATAAGTCACCTGATCAGTGCATGATCAATTACGTGATCAGTGCATGATCAGCCACGTTAGCAGTGCATGATAGTCACGTGATCAGTGCATGATCAGTTTCGGGAGCAGAGTATGATCAGCCACTTGATCAGTGCAGTATAGCCACGTGATCACTGCATGATCTGTCACATGATCAGTGTATGATCATCCACGTGATCAGTGCATGGGCAGTCATGTGATCAGTGCATGATATAGACGTGATCAGTGCATGATCAGTCTCGTGATCAGTGTATGATCAACCACGTGATCAGTGCACGATTGCCAGGTAATGAGTGCATGATAGCCAGATGATCAGTGCATTATCAGTAACGTGATCAGTGTATGATCAGCCAAGTAATCAGTGCATGATAGCCAAATGATCAGTGCATGAACAGCCACGTGATCAGTGCATGATAGCCACGTGATTAGTGCATGATCAGTCACGTGAACAGTGCATGATCAGCCACGTGATCAGTGTATGATCAGCCACGTGATCAGTGCATGATCAATTCCGTGATCAGTGCATGATCAGTCACGTGATCAGTACATGATCAGTCACGTGAACAGTGCATGATCATTTACGTGATCTGTGCATGATCAGTCACGTGACCAGTATATGGTAGCTCCGTGATCATTGCATGACCAGCCACGTGAGCAGTGCATGATAGCCACGTGATGTGTGCATGATCAGTTATGTGAGCAGAGTATGATCAGCCACGTGATCAGTGCATGAGTGCCACGTGATCACTGCATGATCAGTCACGTGACAGGTGTGTGATCAGCCACGTGAACAGTGCATGTTCAGCCACGTGATCAGTGCATGATAGCCACGTAATCATTGCATGATCATTTATGTGAGCAGTGTATGATCAGCCACGTGATCAGTGCATGTTCAGCCACGTGATCAGTGCATGATAGCCACGTGATCAGTGCATGATCATTTATGTGAGCAGTGTATGATCAGCCACGTGATCAGTGCATGATCAGCCAGGTGATCAGTGCATGATAGCTACGTGATCATTTCATGATTAGTCACGTGATCTGTGCATGACCAGGCAGGTGGTCAGTGTATGATCAGCCACGTGAACAGTGCATGATAGCCACGTGATCAGTGCATGAACAGTCACCTGATGGGTGTATGATGAGTCACGTGACCGGTACCTGGTAGCTACATGATCATTGCATGATCAGCCACGTGAGTAGTGCATGATTGCCTCATGATCAGTGCATGATCAGTCACGTGATCAGTGCATGATCAGTCACGTAATCTGTGCATGACCAGGCACGTGATCAGTGTATGACCAGCCAAGTTACCAGTGCATGATAGCCACCTGATCAGTGCATGATCAGTAACGTGAACAGTGTATGATCAGCCACATGATCAGTGCATGATCAGTTACGTGAGCAGTGTATGACCAGCCACGTGATCAGTGCATGGTCAGACACATGAACAGTGTATGATCAGGCACGTGATCATTGCATGATATCCAAGTGATCAGTGCATAATCAATCACGTGTTCAGTGTATGATCAGCCACGTGAACAGTGCGTGCACCGTCACGTGATCTGTGCATGACCAGGCACGTGATCAGTGTATGACTAGCCAAGTTACCAGTGCATGATAGCCACCTGATCAGTGCATGATCAGTAACGTGAACAGTGTATGATCAGCCACGTGATCAGTGCATGATACCTACGTGATCAGTTCATGATTAGTCACGTGATCTGTGCATGACAGGCACGTAATCAGTGCATGATATCCACGTGATCAGTGAATTATAGCCAGGTGATCAGTTCATGATTATTCACGTGATCTGTGCATGACCAGGCACGTGAACAGTGTATGATCAGCCACGTGATCAGTGCATTATAGCCACGTGATCATTGCATGATCAGTCAAGTGATCAGTGCATGATCAGTCACGTAATCTGTGCATGACCAGGCACGTGATCAGTGTATGACCAGCCAAGTGATGAGTGCATGATCAGCCACGTGAACAGTACATGGTTGCTACGTGATCATTGCATGATCAGCCACGTAAGCAGAGCATGATAGCCACGTGATCAGTGCTTGATCAGTCACGTGAACAGTGCATGATCATTTACGTGATCTGTGCATGATCAGTCACATGACCAGTATATGGTAGCTAAGTGATCATTGCATGACCAGCCACGTGAGCAGTGCATGATACCCATGTGATGTGTGCATGATCAGTTAGGTGAGCAGAGTATGTTCAGCCACGTGATCAGTGCATGATAGCCACGTGATCAGAGCATGATAGCTGCGTGAGTAGTGTACGATCAGCCACGTGATCAGTGCATGGTCAGACACGTGAACATGTATGATCAGCCACGTGATCAGTGCATGATATCCATGTGATCAGTGCATGATCAATCACGTGATCAGTGTATGATCAGCCACGAGAACAGTGCATGCTCCGTCACGTGATCAGGGCCTGCTGAGCTGCGTGATTACTGTCTGCTCATCTGCTTGACCATTGCCAGCTGAGCTGCACGATTCCTGCCTGTCATCTGCTTGACAATTGCCAGCTGTGCTGCGTAATTCCTGCCTGCTCAGCTGCTTGATTATTGCCAGCTGAGCAGCATGATTCCTCACAGCTGAGTTCCATGATTATTGCCTGCTGACTGTTTGATTCGTGCCTACTCAGCTCTTTGTTTATTGCCTCCAGAGGCACATGATCAGTGTATGATAGCAAACATGATCAGCGCATGATCAGTCACATGATCAGCGCCATTAAGTCAAGTGATCATTACATGATAGTCATGTGATCAGTCCATGCTCAGTCACGGTAACAGTGCATGATCAGCCAGGTGATCAGTGCATGATAGCTACGTGATCAGTTCATGATTAGTCACGTGATCTGTGCATGACCAGCCAAGTGATCAGTGCATGATAGCCACGTGATCAGTGCATGATCAGTCAAGTGATCAGTGCATGATCAGTCACGTGATCAGTGTATGATCAGCCACGTGATCAGTGCATGATCATCCACATGATCAGTGCATGATCAATTACATGATCAGTGCATGATCAGTCACGTGATCAGTGTATGATCAGTCACATGATCAATGCATGATAAGCCAGGTGATCAGTGCATGATCAATTACGTGATCAGTGCATGATCAGTCATGTGACCAGTACATGGTAGGTGCGTGATCATTGCATGATCAGCCACATGAGCAGTGCATGATAGCCATGTGATCAGTGCATGATCAGTCACGTGATCAGTGCATGATATCCATGTGATCAGTGCATGATCAATCACGTGATCAGTTTATGATCAGCCACGGGAACAGTACATGCTCAGTTACGTGATCAGGGCCTGCTGAGCTGCGTGATTACTGTCTGCTCATCTGCTTGACCATTGCCAGCTGAGCTGCACGATTCCTGCCTGTCATCTGCTTGACAATTGCCAGCTGTGCTATGTAATTCCTGCCTGCTCAGCTGCTTGATTATTGCCAGCTGAGCAGCATGATTCCTCACAGCTGAGTTCCATGATTATTGCCTGCTGACTGTTTGATTCGTGCCTACTCAGCTCTTTGTTTATTGCCTCCAGAGGCACATGATCAGTGTATGATAGCAAACATGATCAGCGCATGATCAGACACATGATCAGCGCCATTAAGTCAAGTGATCATTACATGATAGTCATGTGATCAGTCCATGCTCAGTCACGGTAACAGTGCATGATCAGCCAGGTGATCAGTGCATGATAGCTACGTGATCAGTTCATGATTAGTCACGTGATCTGTGCATGACCAGCCAAGTGATCAGTACATGATAGCCACGTGATCAGTGCATGATCAGTCAAGTGATCAGTGCATGATCAGTCACGTGATCAGTGTATGATCAGCCAGGTGATCAGTGCATGATCATCCACATGATCAGTGCATGATCAATTACATGATCAGTGCATGATCAGTCACGTGATCAGTGTATGATCAGTCACATGATCAATGAATGATAAGCCAGGTGATCAGTGCATGATCAATTACGTGATCAGTGCATGATCAGTCATGTGACCAGTACATGGTAGCTGCGTGATCATTGCATGATCAGCCACATGAGCAGTGCATGATAGCCACGTGATCAGTGCATGATCAGTCACGTGATCAGTGCATGATCAGTCACGTGATCAGTGAATGATAGCCACGTGATCAGTGCATGATCAATTACGTGATCATTGCATGATCACTCACGTGACCAGTACATGGTAGCTATGTGATCATTGCATGATAAGCCAAGTAATCAGTGAATGATAGCCAACTGATCAGTGCATGATCAGTCACGTGATCAGTGCTTGGTGAGTCACGTGATGAGTGCAAGATCAGTCACGTGATCAGTGTATGATGATCCACGTGATCAGTGCATGTGAAGTCATGTAATCAATGCATGATAGCTCCGTGATCAGTGCACGGTCAGTCCCGTGAAGAGTGCATGATCAGCCAAGTGACCAGTGCAAGATAGCTACGTGATCAGTGCATGATCAGTCACATGATCAGTGCATGATCAGCCACGTCATCAGTGCATGATAGCCACGTGATCAGTGCATACAATTACGTGATCATTGCATGCGCAATCACGTGATCAGTGCATGAGAGCCACGTGATCAGTGCATGAATAGTCACGTGATAGGTGTGTGATCAGCCACGTGGACAGTGCATTCTCAGTCACGTGATCAGGGCCTGCTGAACTGCGTGATTACTGTCTGCTCATCTGCTTGACAATTGCCAGCTGAGCTGCACGATTCCTGCCTGTCATCTCCTTGACAATTGCCACCTGTGCTGCATAATTCCTGCCTGCTCATCTACTTGATTATTGCCAGCTGAGCAGCATGATTTCTCAGAGCTGAGTTCCATGATTATTGCCTGCTGACTGATTCCTGCCTACTCAGCTCTTTGTTCATTGCCTCCAGAGGCACATGATCAGTGTATGACACCAAACATGATCAGCACAGGATCAGTCACATGATCAATGCATGATAAGCCACGTGATCAGTGCATGATCAATTATGTGATCACTGCATGATCAGTCATGTGACCAGTACATGGTAGCTGCGTGATCATTGCACGATCAGCCACGTGATCAGTGCATGATAGCCACGTGATCAGTGCATGATCAGCCACGTGATCAGTGCATGATCAGTCACGTGATACGTGTGTGATCAGCCACGTGATCAGTGCATGATAGCCACGTGAACAGTGCATGATCAGTCACGTGAACAGTGCATGATCAGTCATGTGATGAGTGTATGATCAGCCAGGTGATCAGTGCATGATCAATTACGTGATCAGTGCATGATCAGTCACGTGACCAGTACATGGTAGCTATATGATCATTGTATGATCAGCCACATAAGCAGTGCATGATAGCCACGTGATCAGTGCATGATGAGTCACGTGATCAGTGCATGATCAGTCACGTGATCAGTGCATGAACAATTACGTTACCATTGCATGATCAGTCACGTGACCAGTACATGTTAGCTACGTGATCATTGCATGATCAGCCACGTGATCAGTGCATGATAGCCACGTGATCAGTGCATGATCAGTCACGTGATACGTGTGTCATCAGCCACGTGATCAGTGCATGATATCCACGTGATCAGTGCATGATAGCCACGTGATTACTTCATGATTAGTCCCGTGATCTGTGCATGACCAGGCACGTGATCAGTGTATGATCAGCCACGTGATCAGTGCATGATAGGCATGTGATCAGTGCATGATCAGTCAGTTGAACAGTGCATGATCAGTCACGTGATCAGTGTACGATCAGCCACGTGATCAGTGCGTGATCAATTCCGTGATCAGTGAATGATCAGTCACTTGACCAGTACATGGTAGCTATGTGATCATTGTATGAGCAGCCAGGTAAGCTGTGCATGATAGCCACGTGAGCAGTGCATGATCAGTCACGTGATCAGTGCATGATCAGTCACGTGATTAGTGCATGGTCAATTACATTACCATTGCATGATCAGTCACGTGACCAGTACATGTTAGCTACGTGAACATTGCAGGATCAGCCACGTGAGCACTGCATGAGAGACACGTGATCACTGCTATCAGAAACGTGAACAGTGTATGATCAGCCACGTAATCAGTGCATGATACCTACGTGATCAGTTCATGATTAGTCCCGGGACCTGTGCATGACAGCCACGTAATCAGTGCATGATATCCACGCGAAACGTGAATTATAACCACGTGATCAGTTCATGATTAGTCACGTGATCTGTGCATGACCAGGCACTTGAACAGTGTATGATCAGCCACGTGATCAGTGCATTATAGCCACGTGATCATTGCATGATCAGTCAAGTGATCAGTGTGTGAACAGTCTCGTGATCAGTGCATGATCAGTCACGTGACAAGTACATGATCAGTCACGTGAAGAGTGCATGATCATTTACCTGATCTGTGCATGATCAGTCATGTGACAATTACATGGTAGCTACGTGATCATTGCATGATCAGCCACGTGAGCCGTGCATGATAGCCACGAGATCAGTGCATGATCAGTCACGTGATCAGTGCATGATCAGTCACGTAATCTGTGCATGACCAGGCACGTGATCAGTGTATGACCAGCCAAGTGATCAGTGCATGATCAGCCAAATGATCAGTGCATGATCAATTACGTGATCAGTGCATGATCAGTCATGTGACCAGTACATGGTTGCTATATGATAATTGCATGATCAGCCCCGTGAGCAGTGCATATAGCCACGTGATCAGTGCATGATCAGTTTCGGGAGCAAAGTATGATCAGCCACTTGATCAGTGCATGATAGCCACGTGATCACTGCATGAACAATCACGTGATCAGTGTATGATCAGCCACGAGAACAGTGCATGCTCCGTCACGTGATCAGGGCCTGCTGAGCTGCGTGATTACTGTCTGCTCATCTGCTAAACAATTGCCAGCTGAGTTGCACGATTCCTGCCTGTCATCTCCTTGACAATTGCCACCTGTGCTGCGTAATTCCTGCCTGCTCATCTACTTGATTATTGCCAGCTGAGCAGCATGATTTCTCAGAGCTGAGTTCCATGATTATTGCCTGCTGACTGATTCCTGCCTACTCAGCTCTTTGTTCATTGCCTCCAGAGGCACATGATCAGTATATGACACCAAACATGATCAGCACATGATCAGTCACATGATCAATGCATGATAAGCCACGTGATCAGTGCATGATCAATTACGTGATCAGTGCATGATCAGTCATGTGACCAGTACATGGTAGCTGCGTGATCATTGCATGATCAGTCACGTGATCAGTGCATGATCAGTCACGTGATCAGTGCATGATCAGTCACCTGATCAGTGCATGATCAATTACGTGATCATTGCATGATCAGTCACGTGACCAGTACATGGTAACTACGTGATAATTGCATGATAAGCCACGTGATCTGTGGATGATAGCCACGTGATCAGTGCATGATAGCCACGTGATCAGTGCATGATCAGTCACGTGATACGTGTGAGATCAGCCACGTGATCAGTGCATGATATCCACGTGATCAGTGCATGATAGCCACGTGATCAATTCATGAGTTGTCACGTGATCTTTGCATGACCAGGCACGTGATCAGTGTATGATCAGCCAAGTGATCAGTGCATGATAGCCACGTGATCAGTGCATGATCAGTCACGTGATCAGTGTATGATCACCCAAGTGATCAATGCATGATCAATTACATGATCAGTGCATGATCAGTCACGTGACCAGTACATGGTAGCTATGTGATCATTGTATGATCAGCCACGTAAGCTGTGCATGATAGCCACGTGATCAGTGCATGATCAGTCACGTGATCAGTGCATGAATAGTCACGTGATAGGTGTGTGATCAGCCACGTGGACACTACATGCTCAGTCACGTGATCAGGGCCTGCTGAGCTGCGTGATTACTGTCTGCTCATCTGCTAAACAATTGCCAGCTGAGCTGCATGATTCCTGCCTGTCATCTCCTTGACAATTGCCACCTGTGCTGCGTAATTCCTGCCTGCTCATCTACTTGATTACTGCCAGCTGAGCAGCATGATTTCTCAGAGCTGAGTTCCATGATTATTGCCTGCTGACTGATTCCTGCCTACTCAGCTTTTTGTTCATTGCCTCCAGAGGCACATGATCAGTGTATGACACCAAACATGATCAGCACATGATCAGTCACATGATCAATGCATGATAAGCCAGGTGATCAGTGCATGATCAGTTACGTGATAAGTGCATGATCAGTCATGTGACCAGTACATGGTAGCTGCGTGAACATTGCACGATCAGCCACGGGAGCAGTGCATGATAGCCACGTGATCAGTGCATGATCAGTCTTGTGATCTGTGCATGATCAGTCACGTGATCAGTGCATGATCAGCCACGTGATCAGTGCATGATCAATTATGTGATCACTGCATGATCAGTCACGTGACTAGTACATGGTAGCTACGTGATCATTGCATGATCAGCCACGTGATCAGTGCATGATAGCCACGTGATCAGTGCATGATAGCCACGTGATCAGTGCATGATCAGTCACGTGATACGTGTGTGATCAGCCACGTGATCAGTGCATGATAGCCACGTGAACAGTGCATGATCAGTCACGTGAACAGTGCATGATCAGTCATGTGATGAGTGTATGATCAGCCACGTGATCAGTGCATGATCAATTACGTGATCCCTGCATGATCAGTCACGTAACCAGTACATGGTAGCTATGTGATCATTGTATGATCAGCCACGTAAGCAGTGCATGATAGCCACGTGATCAGTGCATGATGAGTCACGTGATCAGTGCATGATCAGTCACATGATCAGTGCATGAACAATTACGTTACCATTGAATGTTGAGTCACTTGACCAGTACATGTTAGCTAGGTGATCATTGCATGATCAGCCACGTGATCAGTGCATGATAGCCACGTAATCAGTGCATGATAGCCACCTGATCACTGCATGATCTGTCACATGATCAGTGTATGATCAAGCACGTTATCAGTGCACGGTAGCCAGGTAATGAGTGCATGATAGCCAGATGATCAGTGCATTATCAGTAACGTGATCTGTGTATGATCAGCCAAGTAATCACTGCATGATAGCCAAATGATCAGTGCATGATCAGTCACGTGATCAGTGCATGATCAGCCACGTGATCAGTGCATGCTCAGTCACGTGATCAGGGCCTGCTGAGCTGCGTAATTACTGTCTGCTCATCTGCTTGACAATTGCCAGCTGAGCTGCACGATTCCTGCCTGTCATCTGCTTGACAATTGCCAGCTGTGCTGCGTAATTCCTGCCTGCTCAGCTGCTTGATTATTGCCAGCTGAGCGGCATGATTCCTCACAGCTGAGTTCCATGATTATTGCCTGCTGACTGTTTGATTCGTGCCCACTCAGCTCTTTGTTTATTGCCTCCAGAGGCACATGATCAGTGTATGATAGCAAACATGCTCAGCGCATGTTCAGACACATGATCAGCGCCATTAAGTCAAGTGATCACTACATGATAGTCATGTGATCAGTCCATGCTCAGTCACCGTATAGTGCATGATCAGCCACGTGATCAGTGCATGATAGCCACATGATCATTGCATGATAGCCACGTGACCAGTGCATGATCAGCCAGGTGATCAGTGCATGATAGCTACGTGATCAGTTCATGATTAGTCACGTGATCTGTGCATGACCAGGCAGGTGATCAGTGTATGATCAGCCACGTGAACAGTGCATGATAGCCACGTGATCAGTGCATGATCAGTCACCTGATGGGTGTATGATGAGTCACGTGACCGGTACATGGTAGCTACATGATCATTGCATGATCAGCCACGTGAGTAGTGCATGATAGCCACGTGATCAGGGCATGATCAGTCACGTGATCAGTGCATAATCAGCCACGTAATCTGTGCATGACAAAGCACCTGATCAGTGTATGACCAGCCAAGTGATCAGTGCATGATAGCCACGTGATCAGTGCATGATCAGTCAGGTGATCAGTGCATGATCAGTCACGTGATCAGTGCATGATCAGTCACGTGATCAGTGTATGATCAGCCTCGTGATCAGTGCATGATCAGCCGCATGATCAGTGCATGATCAATTACGTGATCATTGCATGATCAGCCACGTGAGCCGTGCATGATAGCCACGAGATCAGTGCATGATCAGTCACGTGATCAGTGCATGATCAGTCACGTGAACAGTGCATGATAAGTCACCTGATCAGTGCATGATCAATTACGTGATCAGTGCATGATCACTCACGTGACCAGTACATGGTAGCTACGTGATCATTGCATGATCAGCCACGTTAGCAGTGCATGATAGCCACGTGATCAGTGCATGATCAGTTTCGGGAGCAGAGTATGATCAGCCACTTGATCAGTGCATGATAGCCACGTGATCACTGCATGATCTGTCACATGATCAGTGTATGATCATCCACGTGTTCAGTGCATGGGCAGTCATGTGATCAGTGCATGATATAGACGTGATCAGTGCATGATCAGTCTTGTGATCAGTGTATGATCAACCACGTGATCAGTGCACGATAGCCAGGTAATGAGTGCATGATAGCCAGATGATCAGTGCATTATCAGTCACATTATCAGGGTATGATCAGCCAAGTAATCAGTGCATGATAGCCAAATGATCAGTGCATGATCAGTCACGTGATCAGTGCATGATCAGTCACGTGATCAGTGCATGATCAGGCACGTGATCAGTGCATGATAGCAACGTGATCAGTGCATGATAGCCACGTGATCAGTGCATGATCAGTCCACGTGATCAGTGCATGATCAGTCACGTGATCAGGGCATGATCAGTCACGTGACCATACATGGTAGCTATGTGATCATTGTATGATCAGCCACGTTAGCAGTGCCTGATAGCCACGTGATCAGTGGCATGATCAGTCCACTGTGATCAGGGCATGATCACTCACGTGATCAGTGCATGATCAATTAACGTTACCATGGCGTAATCAGTCACATGACCAGTACATGTTAGCTACGTGATCATTGCAGATCAGCCCACGTGAGCACTAGAATGTAGACACGTGATACAGTGCCATGATCAGCTAGGGGGGCGGAGCAGTGTATGATCATGCCACTTTGATCAGTGCATGATCAGGACACGGTGATACAGTTGGTTATGATCAGCCACGTGATTAGTAGCTGATACCTACGGTGATCAGTTCATGATTAGTCACGTGATATCACGTGGCGGTCATACAATTGTTCACTGCCTGGTATGCACAATTTCACGT
>NW_020191489.1:0-25459 GCF_002263795.3 Bos taurus
CTGAGCACGAAGCTACAATGCACTGATCACATGAGTGTGCATGCACTGATCACGTGGATATCATACACTGATCACGTGACAGATCTTGCACTGATCACGTGACAGATCTTGCACTGATCAGGTGGCTATCATGCACTGATCACTTGGCTATCATGCACTGATCACGTGGCTATCATGCACTGATCTCTTGACTGGGCATGCACTGATCACGTAACTGTATGCACTGATCACGTGACTGTCATGCACTGATCACGAGGCTGAATATGCATTGAACTTTTGACTGATCATGCACTGATCACGTAGCTATTATGCACTGATCACGTGACTGCGTATGCACGGATCACGTGACTGAACATGCACTGATAACATGGCTATTATGCACTGATCACATGGCTGATCATACACTGATCAGGTAACTGATCATGCACTGATCACATGGCTCTCATGCACTGATCACGTGGCTGATCATGCACTGATCACGTAGCTATAATGCACTGTTCACGTGACTGCACATGCACTGATCACGTGGATATCATACACTTATCACATGACAGATCTTGCACTGATCAAGTGACTGATCATGCACTGATCAGGTGGCTATCATGCACTGATCACGTGGCTATCATGCACTGATCACGTGGCTGATCAAGCATTGATCACGTGGCTGATCATACCCTGATCACGGGACTGATCATGCACTGATCACGTAGCTATCATGCACTGATCAAGTGAATGATCATTCACTGATCATGTGACTGATCATGCACTGGTCACGTAGCTATCATGCACTGATCACGTGACTACGTATGCACTAATAACATGGCTATTATGCACTGATAACGTGGCTGATCATACACTGATCAGGTAACTGATCATGCACTGATCACGTGGCTCTCATGCACTGATAACGTGGCTGATCCTGCACTGATCACGTAGCTATAAGGCACAGTTCACGTGACTGCGCATGCATTGATCACTTGTCTGCGCATGCACTGATCACGTAACTGAATGCACTGATCACGTGGCTCTCATGCACTGATCAGGAGGCTGATCATGCACTGAACTTTTGACTGATCATGCACTGATCACGTAGCTATCATGCACTGATCACGTGACTGCCGTATGCACTGATACGTGACTGACATGCACTGATAACATGCTATATGCACTGATCACGTGGCTGATCATACACTAATAGGTAACTGATCATGCACTGATCACATGGCTCTCATGCACTGATCAGGTGGCTGATCATGCACTGATCACGTAGCTATAATGCACTGTTCACGTGACTGCGCATGCACTGATCACGTGGATATCATACACTGATCACGTGGATATCATACACTGATCACTGACAGATCCTGCACTGATCAAGTGACTGATCATTCACTGATCAGGTGGCTATCATGCACTGATCACGTGGCTATCATGCACTGATCATGTGGCTGATCAAGCACTGATCACGTGGCTGATCATACCCTGATCACGGGACTGATCATGCACTGATCAGGTGTCTCTCATGCTCTGATCACCTGGCTGATCATGCACTGATCACGTAGCTACCATGCACTGATCACCTGACTGCGTAGCACTGATCACGTGAGTGAACATGCACTGATAACATGGTATTATGCACTGATCACGTTGCTGATCATACACTGATCAGGTAACTGATCATGCACTGATCACATGGCTCTCATGCACGATCACATAGCTATAATGCATCTTCACGTGACTGTGCATGCCACTGATCACGTGGATATCATACACTGATCACGTGACAGATCTTGCACTGATCAAGTGACTCGTCATGCACTGACAGGTGGCTATCATGCACTGATCTCTTGGCAATCATGCCACTGATCACGTGGCTGATCAAGCACTGATCACGTGGCTGATCATATCCGTTGATCACGGGACTGTCATTGCACTGACACGTAGCTATCATGCACTGATCATGTGACTGATCATGCACTGGAATCACGTTAGCTATTCATGCCCTGTTCACGCTGGCTGATCAAGCACTGATCACGTGGCTGATCATAAACCTTGATACACGGGACTGATCATGAATTGATCACGTTTCCCTATCATGGCCACTTGATGAACGTGGGCTGGGTCATGAGCGACTAGATGCACAGGACTGATCATTGCACTTGATCACGTGGCTATCATTCACTGATAACCGTGACTTCGCATTGTACGTTATCCCGTGACTGATCATGCAATGATCACCTGCTATGCTGCACTGATCACGTAGCTGATTATGCACTGATCACGGGACTGATCATGCACTGATCAGGTGGCTATCATGCACTGATCATATGTGACAGCGTATGCACTGATCACGTGACTGATCATGTACTGATAACGTGGCTATTATGCCACTGATCCCGTGGCTATTCATACACTGATTGAGGTACTGATCGTGCACTGATCCCGTGACTGATCATGCAATTATCAAGTCGCTATCATGCAATAATCAACTTGACTGGGAATGCAATGATCACATGGATGACCATACCACTGATCACGTGACAGATATTGCACTGATCACGTGTTGATCACGCACTGATCAGGTGGGCTATCATGCACTGATCACGTGGCTGATCATGATCTATACATGTGACTGATCATGCAATGATCACGTAGCTATCATGCACTGATTCACGTGACTGCGTACGCACTGATCACGTGACTGATCATGCACTGATCACGTGGTTATTATGCACTGATCAAGTGGCTGATCATACACAGTTCACGTAACTTATCATGCACTGATCACGTGGCTCTCATGCACTGATCCCGTGTCTGATCATGCACTGATCACATAGCTATACTGCACTGATCACGTAACTCTGCATGCACAGATCACGTGCATATCATACACTGATCACATGGCAGATCTTGCACTGATCACGTGACGGATCATGCACTGATCAGGTGGCTATCATGCCACTGATCACGTGGCTGATCATGCACTGATCATTTGACTGATCATTGCACTGATCACGTAGCTATCATGCACTGTTCACGTGGCTGATCATACAGTGATCACAGGACTGATCATGCACTGATCCACGTGGCTATCATTCAGCTGATCACGGGGCTGATCTATGGACTGATCGGCCTGACTGATCATGCACCAGAATCAACGGTCACTATCATGAATTTGGATAATGTACTGCGCATGCACTGATCAAGTGGATGATATATTGATTACAGGGCAGATCATGCTACTGATCAGTGATTGATCATGCATGATCATCCGTGCCTATCATGCACTGATCAACCTTGGCTGATCATACATTGATCACCGTGACTGCGGCATACCTCTGGATCACCGTGGATCTGATCGTGCACTGATCACGCGTGATGCTGACAGTGATCAAGTGGCCCCGATCATGCCACCTAATCACGTTGCTGATCATGATACTTTATGCACGGGACTGAGCATGCAATGATCACATGTCTGATTGGCGCTGATCATGTGACTGATCATGTGCTGATCCCGTGGCTATCATGCACTGAGGATGTGACTCAGGAGGCAATAATCAAAGAGCTGAGAAGGGCACGAATCATGCAATCAGCAGGCAATAATCATGGACTTCAGCTGTGACGAATCATGCGGCACAGCTGGCAATAATCAAGCAGCTGAGAAGGCAGGAATCACACGCCTCAGCTGGCAATTTTCAAGTCGATGAGCAGGCAGGAATCACGGAGCTCAACTGGCAATAATCAAGCAGATGAGCAGACAGGTATCACACAGCTCAGCTGGCAATTATCAAGCAGATGAGCAGGCAGGAATCACGCAGCTCAGCTGGCAGTTATCAAGCAGACGAGCAGGTGGGAATCACGCACCTCAGCTGGCAATTGTCAAGCAGATGAGCAGACAGGAATCACCCAGATCAGTGCGCCCTGATCACGTGACTGAGAACGCACTGTTCACGTGGCTGATCATACACTCATCACGTGACTGATCATGCATTGATTACATGGCTATCATTCACTGATCACTTGACTATGCATGCACTGATCACGTGGGAATCATTACACTGATCACGTGACTGATCAAGCACTGATCACGTAGCTATCATGCACTGATAACGTGAGAGTGCATGCACTGATCACATGATTTGATCATACAACGGTTCACGTGACTGGTCATCCATGATCACCTGGCTATCAGGCGCGAATTATGTGGCTATCCTGCAGCTGATCATGTGGCTGGTCATACACTGATCACGAGACTGATCATGCTACTGATCACCTGGCTATCATGCACTCATCACGTAACTGACCATGCAATGATCACGTGACTGATCATGCAATGATCACCTTCCTATCATGCAACTGATAACGTGGCTGGTCATACACTGCTCACGGGACTGATCATGCGCTGATCACGTGGCTATCAATCACTGATAACGTGACTGCACATGCACATATCCCGTGACTGATAATGCAATGATCACGTCGCTATCATGCACTGATCACTTGACTGCACATGCACTGATAATGTGGATGATCATACACTTAGACGTGAAAGATTTTGCACTGATCATGTGACGCATCATGCACTGCTTACCTGCTTATCATGCACTGATCACATGGGCTCTCACGCACTGAACACGTCAATAATCATGCACTGATCATGTGACTGATCATGCACTGATCAGTTGGCTCTCATGCACTGATCACGTGGCTGATCCTGCACTGAGCACGAAGCTACAATGCACTGATCACATGAGTGTGCATGCACTGATCACGTGGATATCAGTACACTGATCACGTGACAGATCTTGCATGATCACGTGACAGATCTTGCACTGATCAGGTGGCTATCATGCACTGATCACTTGGCTATCATGCACTGATCACGTGGCTATCATGCACTGATCTCTTGACTGGGCATGCACTGATCACGTAACTGCTATGCACTGATCACGTGACTGTCATGCACTGATCACGAGGCTGAATATGCATTGAACTTTTGACTGATCATGCACTGATCACGTAGCTATTATGCACTGATCACGTGACTGCGTATGCACGGATCACGTGACTGAACATGCGCTGATAACATGGCTATTATGCACTGATCACATGGCTGATCATACACTGATCAGGTAACTGATCATGCACTGATCACATGGCTCTCATGCACTGATCACGTGGCTGATCATGCACTGATCACGTAGCTATAATGCACTGTTCACGTGACTGCACATGCACTGATCACGTGGATATCATACACTTATCACATGACAGATCTTGCACTGATCAAGTGACTGATCATGCACTGATCAGGTGGCTATCATGCACTGATCACGTGGCTATCATGCACTGATCACGTGGCTGATCAAGCATTGATCACGTGGCTGATCATACCCTGATCACGGGACTGATCATGCACTGATCACGTAGCTATCATGCACTGATCAAGTGAATGATCATTCACTGATCATGTGACTGATCATGCACTGGTCACGTAGCTATCATGCACTGATCACGTGACTACGTATGCACTAATAACATGGCTATTATGCACTGATAACGTGGCTGATCATACACTGATCAGGTAACTGATCATGCACTGATCACGTGGCCTCTCATGCACTGATAACGTGGCTGATCCTGCACTGATCACGTAGCTATAAGGCACAGTTCACGTGACTGCGCATGCATTGATCACTTGTCTGCGCATGCACTGATCACGTAACTGAATGCACTGATCACGTGGCTCTCATGCACTGATCAGGAGGCTGATCATGCACTGAACTTTTGACTGATCATGCACTGATCACGTAGCTATCATGCACTGATCACGTGACTGCGTATGCACTGATCACGTGACTGAACATGCACTGATAACATGGCTATTATGCACTGATCACGTGGCTGATCATACACTAATCAGGTAACTGATCATGCACTGATCACATGGCTCTCATGCACTGATCAGGTGGCTGATCATGCACTGATCACGTAGCTATAATGCACTGTTCACGTGACTGCGCATGCACTGATCACGTGGATATCATACACTGATCACGTGGATATCATACACTGATCACGTGACAGATCCTGCACTGATCAAGTGACTGATCATTCACTGATCAGGTGGCTATCATGCACTGATCACGTGGCTATCATGCACTGATCATGTGGCTGATCAAGCACTGATCACGTGGCTGATCATACCCTGATCACGGGACTGATCATGCACTGATCAGGTGTCTCTCATGCTCTGATCACCTGGCTGATCATGCACTGATCACGTAGCTACCATGCACTGATCACCTGACTGCGTATGCACTGATCACGTGAGTGAACATGCACTGATAACATGGCTATTATGCACTGATCACGTTGCTGATCATACACTGATCAGGTAACTGATCATGCACTGATCACATGGCTCTCATGCACCGATCACATAGCTATAATGCACTCTTCACGTGACTGTGCATGCACTGATCACGTGGATATCATACACTGATCACGTGACAGATCTTGCACTGATCAAGTGACTCGTCATGCACTGATCAGGTGGCTATCATGCACTGATCTCTTGGCAATCATGCACTGATCACGTGGCTGATCAAGCACTGATCACGTGGCTGATCATACCGTGATCACGGGACTGATCATGCACTGATCACGTAGCTATCATGCACTGATCATGTGACTGATCATGCACTGATCACGTAGCTATCATGCCCTGTTCACGTGGCTGATCAAGCACTGATCACGTGGCTGATCATACCTTGATCACGGGACTGATCATGCAATGATCACGTTCCTATCATGCACTGATAACGTGGCTGGTCATACACTGATCACAGGACTGATCATGCACTGATCACGTGGCTATCATTCACTGATAACGTGACTTCGCATGTACTTATCCCGTGACTGATCATGCAATGATCACCTTGCTATGCTGCACTGATCACGTAGCTGATTATGCACTGATCACGGGACTGATCATGCACTGATCAGGTGGCTATCATGCACTGATCATGTGACTGCGTATGCACTGATCACGTGACTGATCATGTACTGATAACGTGGCTATTATGCACTGATCCCGTGGCTATTCATACACTGATGAGGTACTGATCGTGCACTGATCCCGTGACTGATCATGCAATTATCAAGTCGCTATCATGCAATAATCACTTGACTGGGAATGCAATGATCACATGGATGACCATACACTGATCACGTGACAGATATTGCACTGATCACGTGTTGATCACGCACTGATCAGGTGGCTATCATGCACTGATCACGTGGCTGATCATGATCTATACATGTGACTGATCATGCAATGATCACGTAGCTATCATGCACTGATCACGTGACTGCGTACGCACTGATCACGTGACTGATCATGCACTGATCACGTGGTTATTATGCACTGATCAAGTGGCTGATCATACACAGTTCACGTAACTTATCATGCACTGATCACGTGGCTCTCATGCACTGATCCCGTGTCTGATCATGCACTGATCACATAGCTATACTGCACTGATCACGTAACTCTGCATGCACAGATCACGTGCATATCATACACTGATCACATGGCAGATCTTGCACTGATCACGTGACGGATCATGCACTGATCAGGTGGCTATCATGCACTGATCACGTGGCTGATCATGCACTGATCATTTGACTGATCATGCACTGATCACGTAGCTATCATGCACTGTTCACGTGGCTGATCATACAGTGATCACAGGACTGATCATGCACTGGTCACGTGGCTATCATTCAGTGATCACGTGGCTGATCATGGACTGATCGCCTGACTGATCATGCACAGATCACGTCACTATCATGCATTGATCACATGACTGCGCATGCACTGATCAAGTGGATGATCATACACTGATCACAGGGCAGATCATGCACTGATCACGTGACTGATCATGCACTGATCACGTGCCTATCATGCACTGATCACTTGGCTGATCATACATTGATCACGTGACTGCGCATACCCTGATCACGTGACTGATCGTGCACTGATCACGTGGCTGATCATACACTGATCAAGTGGCCGATCATGCACTAATCACGTTGCTGATCATGAACTTATCACGGGACTGAGCATGCAATGATCACATGTCTGATTGGCGCTGATCATGTGACTGATCATGTGCTGATCCCGTGGCTATCATGCACTGAGGATGTGACTCAGGAGGCAATAATCAAAGAGCTGAGAAGGCACGAATCATGCAATCAGCAGGCAATAATCATGGACTTCAGCTGTGACGAATCATGCGGCACAGCTGGCAATAATCAAGCAGCTGAGAAGGCAGGAATCACACGCCTCAGCTGGCAATTTTCAAGTCGATGAGCAGGCAGGAATCACGGAGCTCAACTGGCAATAATCAAGCAGATGAGCAGACAGGTATCACACAGCTCAGCTGGCAATTATCAAGCAGATGAGCAGGCAGGAATCACGCAGCTCAGCTGGCAGTTATCAAGCAGACGAGCAGGTGGGAATCACGCACCTCAGCTGGCAATTGTCAAGCAGATGAGCAGACAGGAATCACCCAGATCAGTGCGCCCTGATCACGTGACTGAGAACGCACTGTTCACGTGGCTGATCATACACTCATCACGTGACTGATCATGCATTGATTACATGGCTATCATTCACTGATCACTTGACTATGCATGCACTGATCACGTGGGAATCATACACTGATCACGTGACTGATCAAGCACTGATCACGTAGCTATCATGCACTGATAACGTGAGAGTGCATGCACTGATCACATGATTGATCATACACGGTTCACGTGACTGGTCATCCACTGATCACCTGGCTATCAGGCGCGAATTATGTGGCTATCCTGCACTGATCATGTGGCTGGTCATACACTGATCACGAGACTGATCATGCACTGATCACCTGGCTATCATGCACTCATCACGTAACTGACCATGCAATGATCACGTGACTGATCATGCAATGATCACCTTCCTATCATGCACTGATAACGTGGCTGGTCATACACTGCTCACGGGACTGATCATGCGCTGATCACGTGGCTATCAATCACTGATAACGTGACTGCACATGCACATATCCCGTGACTGATAATGCAATGATCACGTCGCTATCATGCACTGATCACTTGACTGCACATGCACTGATAATGTGGATGATCATACACTTAGACGTGAAAGATTTTGCACTGATCATGTGACGCATCATGCACTGCTTACCTGCTTATCATGCACTGATCACATGGCTCTCACGCACTGAACACGTCAATAATCATGCACTGATCATGTGACTGATCATGCACTGATCAGTTGGCTCTCATGCACTGATCACGTGGCTGATCCTGCACTGAGCACGAAGCTACAATGCACTGATCACATGAGTGTGCATGCACTGATCACGTGGATATCATACACTGATCACGTGACAGATCTTGCACTGATCACGTGACAGATCTTGCACTGATCAGGTGGCTATCATGCACTGATCACTTGGCTATCATGCACTGATCACGTGGCTATCATGCACTGATCTCTTGACTGGGCATGCACTGATCACGTAACTGTATGCACTGATCACGTGACTGTCATGCACTGATCACGAGGCTGAATATGCATTGAACTTTTGACTGATCATGCACTGATCACGTAGCTATTATGCACTGATCACGTGACTGCGTATGCACGGATCACGTGACTGAACATGCGCTGATAACATGGCTATTATGCACTGATCACATGGCTGATCATACACTGATCAGGTAACTGATCATGCACTGATCACATGACTCTCATGCACTGATCACGTGGCTGATCATGCACTGATCACGTAGCTATAATGCACTGTTCACGTGACTGCACATGCACTGATCACGTGGATATCATACACTTATCACATGACAGATCTTGCACTGATCAAGTGACTGATCATGCACTGATCAGGTGGCTATCATGCACTGATCACGTGGCTATCATGCACTGATCACGTGACTACGTATGCACTAATAACATGGCTATTATGCACTGATAACGTGGCTGATCATACACTGATCAGGTAACTGATCATGCACTGATCACGTGGCTCTCATGCACTGATAACGTGGCTGATCCTGCACTGATCACGTAGCTATAAGGCACAGTTCACGTGACTGCGCATGCATTGATCACTTGTCTGCGCATGCACTGATCACGTAACTGAATGCACTGATCACGTGGCTCTCATGCACTGATCAGGAGGCTGATCATGCACTGAACTTTTGACTGATCATGCACTGATCACGTAGCTATCATGCACTGATCACGTGACTGAACATGCACTGATCAAGTGACTGATCATGCACTGATCAGGTGGCTATCAATCACTGATAACGTGACTGCACATGCACATATCCCGTGACTGATAATGCAATGATCACGTCGCTATCATGCACTGATCACTTGACTGCACATGCACTGATAATGTGGATGATCATACACTTAGACGTGAAAGACTTTGCACTGATCATGTGACGCATCATGCACTGCTTACCTGCTTATCATGCACTGATCACATGGCTCTCACGCACTGAACACGTCAATAATCATGCACTGATCATGTGACTGATCATGCACTGATCAGTTGGCTCTCATGCACTGATCACGTGGCTGATCCTGCACTGAGCACGAAGCTACAATGCACTGATCACATGAGTGTGCATGCACTGATCACGTGGATATCATACACTGATCACGTGACAGATCTTGCACTGATCACGTGACAGATCTTGCACTGATCAGGTGGCTATCATGCACTGATCACTTGGCTATCATGCACTGATCACGTGGCTATCATGCACTGATCTCTTGACTGGGCATGCACTGATCACGTAACTGTATGCACTGATCACGTGACTGTCATGCACTGATCACGAGGCTGAATATGCATTGAACTTTTGACTGATCATGCACTGATCACGTAGCTATTATGCACTGATCACGTGACTGCGTATGCACGGATCACGTGACTGAACATGCGCTGATAACATGGCTATTATGCACTGATCACATGGCTGATCATACACTGATCAGGTAACTGATCATGCACTGATCACATGGCTCTCATGCACTGATCACGTGGCTGATCATGCACTGATCACGTAGCTATAATGCACTGTTCACGTGACTGCACATGCACTGATCACGTGGATATCATACACTTATCACATGACAGATCTTGCACTGATCAAGTGACTGATCATGCACTGATCAGGTGGCTATCATGCACTGATCACGTGGCTATCATGCACTGATCACGTGGCTGATCAAGCATTGATCACGTGGCTGATCATACCCTGATCACGGGACTGATCATGCACTGATCACGTAGCTATCATGCACTGATCAAGTGAATGATCATTCACTGATCATGTGACTGATCATGCACTGGTCACGTAGCTATCATGCACTGATCACGTGACTACGTATGCACTAATAACATGGCTATTATGCACTGATAACGTGGCTGATCATACACTGATCAGGTAACTGATCATGCACTGATCACGTGGCTCTCATGCACTGATAACGTGGCTGATCCTGCACTGATCACGTAGCTATAAGGCACAGTTCACGTGACTGCGCATGCATTGATCACTTGTCTGCGCATGCACTGATCACGTAACTGAATGCACTGATCACGTGGCTCTCATGCACTGATCAGGAGGCTGATCATGCACTGAACTTTTGACTGATCATGCACTGGTCACGTAGCTATCATGCACTGATCACGTGACTACGTATGCACTAATAACATGGCTATTATGCACTGATAACGTGGCTGATCATACACTGATCAGGTAACTGATCATGCACTGATCACGTGGCTCTCATGCACTGATAACGTGGCTGATCCTGCACTGATCACGTAGCTATAAGGCACAGTTCACGTGACTGCGCATGCATTGATCACTTGTCTGCGCATGCACTGATCACGTAACTGAATGCACTGATCACGTGGCTCTCATGCACTGATCAGGAGGCTGATCATGCACTGAACTTTTGACTGATCATGCACTGATCACGTAGCTATCATGCACTGATCACGTGACTGAACATGCACTGATAACATGGCTATTATGCACTGATCACGTGGCTGATCATACACTAATCAGGTAACTGATCATGCACTGATCACATGGCTCTCATGCACTGATCAGGTGGCTGATCATGCACTGATCACGTAGCTATAATGCACTGTTCACGTGACTGCGCATGCACTGATCACGTGGATATCATACACTGATCACGTGGATATCATACACTGATCACGTGACAGATCCTGCACTGATCAAGTGACTGATCATTCACTGATCAGGTGGCTATCATGCACTGATCACGTGGCTATCATGCACTGATCATGTGGCTGATCAAGCACTGATCACGTGGCTGATCATACCCTGATCACGGGACTGATCATGCACTGATCAGGTGTCTCTCATGCTCTGATCACCTGGCTGATCATGCACTGATCACGTAGCTACCATGCACTGATCACCTGACTGCGTATGCACTGATCACGTGAGTGAACATGCACTGATAACATGGCTATTATGCACTGATCACGTTGCTGATCATACACTGATCAGGTAACTGATCATGCACTGATCACATGGCTCTCATGCACCGATCACATAGCTATAATGCACTCTTCACGTGACTGTGCATGCACTGATCACGTGGATATCATACACTGATCACGTGACAGATCTTGCACTGATCAAGTGACTCGTCATGCACTGATCAGGTGGCTATCATGCACTGATCTCTTGGCAATCATGCACTGATCACGTGGCTGATCAAGCACTGATCACGTGGCTGATCATACCGTGATCACGGGACTGATCATGCACTGATCACGTAGCTATCATGCACTGATCATGTGACTGATCATGCACTGATCACGTAGCTATCATGCCCTGTTCACGTGGCTGATCAAGCACTGATCACGTGGCTGATCATACCTTGATCACGGGACTGATCATGCAATGATCACGTTCCTATCATGCACTGATAACGTGGCTGGTCATACACTGATCACAGGACTGATCATGCACTGATCACGTGGCTATCATTCACTGATAACGTGACTTCGCATGTACTTATCCCGTGACTGATCATGCAATGATCACCTTGCTATGCTGCACTGATCACGTAGCTGATTATGCACTGATCACGGGACTGATCATGCACTGATCAGGTGGCTATCATGCACTGATCATGTGACTGCGTATGCACTGATCACGTGACTGATCATGTACTGATAACGTGGCTATTATGCACTGATCCCGTGGCTATTCATACACTGATGAGGTACTGATCGTGCACTGATCCCGTGACTGATCATGCAATTATCAAGTCGCTATCATGCAATAATCACTTGACTGGGAATGCAATGATCACATGGATGACCATACACTGATCACGTGACAGATATTGCACTGATCACGTGTTGATCACGCACTGATCAGGTGGCTATCATGCACTGATCACGTGGCTGATCATGATCTATACATGTGACTGATCATGCAATGATCACGTAGCTATCATGCACTGATCACGTGACTGCGTACGCACTGATCACGTGACTGATCATGCACTGATCACGTGGTTATTATGCACTGATCAAGTGGCTGATCATACACAGTTCACGTAACTTATCATGCACTGATCACGTGGCTCTCATGCACTGATCCCGTGTCTGATCATGCACTGATCACATAGCTATACTGCACTGATCACGTAACTCTGCATGCACAGATCACGTGCATATCATACACTGATCACATGGCAGATCTTGCACTGATCACGTGACGGATCATGCACTGATCAGGTGGCTATCATGCACTGATCACGTGGCTGATCATGCACTGATCATTTGACTGATCATGCACTGATCACGTAGCTATCATGCACTGTTCACGTGGCTGATCATACAGTGATCACAGGACTGATCATGCACTGGTCACGTGGCTATCATTCAGTGATCACGTGGCTGATCATGGACTGATCGCCTGACTGATCATGCACAGATCACGTCACTATCATGCATTGATCACATGACTGCGCATGCACTGATCAAGTGGATGATCATACACTGATCACAGGGCAGATCATGCACTGATCACGTGACTGATCATGCACTGATCACGTGCCTATCATGCACTGATCACTTGGCTGATCATACATTGATCACGTGACTGCGCATACACTGATCACGTGACTGATCGTGCACTGATCACGTGGCTGATCATACACTGATCAAGTGGCCGATCATGCACTAATCACGTTGCTGATCATGAACTTATCACGGGACTGAGCATGCAATGATCACATGTCTGATTGGCGCTGATCATGTGACTGATCATGTGCTGATCCCGTGGCTATCATGCACTGAGGATGTGACTCAGGAGGCAATAATCAAAGAGCTGAGAAGGCACGAATCATGCAATCAGCAGGCAATAATCATGGACTTCAGCTGTGACGAATCATGCGGCACAGCTGGCAATAATCAAGCAGCTGAGAAGGCAGGAATCACACGCCTCAGCTGGCAATTTTCAAGTCGATGAGCAGGCAGGAATCACGGAGCTCAACTGGCAATAATCAAGCAGATGAGCAGACAGGTATCACACAGCTCAGCTGGCAATTATCAAGCAGATGAGCAGGCAGGAATCACGCAGCTCAGCTGGCAGTTATCAAGCAGACGAGCAGGTGGGAATCACGCACCTCAGCTGGCAATTGTCAAGCAGATGAGCAGACAGGAATCACCCAGATCAGTGCGCCCTGATCACGTGACTGAGAACGCACTGTTCACGTGGCTGATCATACACTCATCACGTGACTGATCATGCATTGATTACATGGCTATCATTCACTGATCACTTGACTATGCATGCACTGATCACGTGGGAATCATACACTGATCACGTGACTGATCAAGCACTGATCACGTAGCTATCATGCACTGATAACGTGAGAGTGCATGCACTGATCACATGATTGATCATACACGGTTCACGTGACTTGTCATCCACTGATCACCTGGCTATCAGGCGGGAATTATGTGGCTATCCTGCACTGATCATGTGGCTGGTCATACACTGATCACGAGACTGATCATGCACTGATCACCTGGCTATCATGCACTCATCACGTAACTGACCATGCAATGATCACGTGACTGATCATGCAATGATCACCTTCCTATCATGCACTGATAACGTGGCTGGTCATACACTGCTCACGGGACTGATCATGCGCTGATCACGTGGCTATCAATCACTGATAACGTGACTGCACATGCACATATCCCGTGACTGATAATGCAATGATCACGTCGCTATCATGCACTGATCACTTGACTGCACATGCACTGATAATGTGGATGATCATACACTTAGACGTGAAAGATTTTGCACTGATCATGTGACGCATCATGCACTGCTTACCTGCTTATCATGCACTGATCACATGGCTCTCACGCACTGAACACGTCAATAATCATGCACTGATCATGTGACTGATCATGCACTGATCAGTTGGCTCTCATGCACTGATCACGTGGCTGATCCTGCACTGAGCACGAAGCTACAATGCACTGATCACATGAGTGTGCATGCACTGATCACGTGGATATCATACACTGATCACGTGACAGATCTTGCACTGATCACGTGACAGATCTTGCACTGATCAGGTGGCTATCATGCACTGATCACTTGGCTATCATGCACTGATCACGTGGCTATCATGCACTGATCTCTTGACTGGGCATGCACTGATCACGTAACTGTATGCACTGATCACGTGACTGTCATGCACTGATCACGAGGCTGAATATGCATTGAACTTTTGACTGATCATGCACTGATCACGTAGCTATTATGCACTGATCACGTGACTGCGTATGCACGGATCACGTGACTGAACATGCACTGATAACATGGCTATTATGCACTGATCACATGGCTGATCATACACTGATCAGGTAACTGATCATGCACTGATCACATGGCTCTCATGCACTGATCACGTGGCTGATCATGCACTGATCACGTAGCTATAATGCACTGTTCACGTGACTGCACATGCACTGATCACGTGGATATCATACACTTATCACATGACAGATCTTGCACTGATCAAGTGACTGATCATGCACTGATCAGGTGGCTATCATGCACTGATCACGTGGCTATCATGCACTGATCACGTGGCTGATCAAGCATTGATCACGTGGCTGATCATACCCTGATCACGGGACTGATCATGCACTGATCACGTAGCTATCATGCACTGATCAAGTGAATGATCATTCACTGATCATGTGACTGATCATGCACTGGTCACGTAGCTATCATGCACTGATCACGTGACTACGTATGCACTAATAACATGGCTATTATGCACTGATAACGTGGCTGATCATACACTGATCAGGTAACTGATCATGCACTGATAACGTGGCTGATCCTGCACTGATCACGTAGCTATAAGGCACAGTTCACGTGACTGCGCATGCATTGATCACTTGTCTGCGCATGCACTGATCACGTAACTGAATGCACTGATCACGTGGCTCTCATGCACTGATCAGGAGGCTGATCATGCACTGAACTTTTGACTGATCATGCACTGATCACGTAGCTATCATGCACTGATCACGTGACTGCGTATGCACTGATCACGTGACTGAACATGCACTGATAACATGGCTATTATGCACTGATCACGTGGCTGATCATACACTAATCAGGTAACTGATCATGCACTGATCACATGGCTCTCATGCACTGATCAGGTGGCTGATCATGCACTGATCACGTAGCTATAATGCACTGTTCACGTGACTGCGCATGCACTGATCACGTGGATATCATACACTGATCACGTGGATATCATACACTGATCACGTGACAGATCCTGCACTGATCAAGTGACTGATCATTCACTGATCAGGTGGCTATCATGCACTGATCACGTGGCTATCATGCACTGATCATGTGGCTGATCAAGCACTGATCACGTGGCTGATCATACCCTGATCACGGGACTGATCATGCACTGATCAGGTGTCTCTCATGCTCTGATCACCTGGCTGATCATGCACTGATCACGTAGCTACCATGCACTGATCACCTGACTGCGTATGCACTGATCACGTGAGTGAACATGCACTGATAACATGGCTATTATGCACTGATCACGTTGCTGATCATACACTGATCAGGTAACTGATCATGCACTGATCACATGGCTCTCATGCACCGATCACATAGCTATAATGCACTCTTCACGTGACTGTGCATGCACTGATCACGTGGATATCATACACTGATCACGTGACAGATCTTGCACTGATCAAGTGACTCATCATGCACTGATCAGGTGGCTATCATGCACTGATCTCTTGGCAATCATGCACTGATCACGTGGCTGATCAAGCACTGATCACGTGGCTGATCATACCGTGATCACGGGACTGATCATGCACTGATCACGTAGCTATCATGCACTGATCATGTGACTGATCATGCACTGATCACGTAGCTATCATGCCCTGTTCACGTGGCTGATCAAGCACTGATCACGTGGCTGATCATACCTTGATCACGGGACTGATCATGCAATGATCACGTTCCTATCATGCACTGATAACGTGGCTGGTCATACACTGATCACAGGACTGATCATGCACTGATCACGTGGCTATCATTCACTGATAACGTGACTTCGCATGTACTTATCCCGTGACTGATCATGCAATGATCACCTTGCTATGCTGCACTGATCACGTAGCTGATTATGCACTGATCACGGGACTGATCATGCACCGATCAGGTGGCTATCATGCATTGATCATGTGACTGCGTATGCACTGATCACGTGACTGATCATGTACTGATAACGTGGCTATTATGCACTGATCCCGTGGCTATTCATACACTGATGAGGTACTGATCGTGCACTGATCCCGTGACTGATCATGCAATTATCAAGTCGCTATCATGCAATAATCACTTGACTGGGAATGCAATGATCACATGGATGACCATACACTGATCACGTGACAGATATTGCACTGATCACGTGTTGATCACGCACTGATCAGGTGGCTATCATGCACTGATCACGTGGCTGATCATGATCTATACATGTGACTGATCATGCAATGATCACGTAGCTATCATGCACTGATCACGTGACTGCGTACGCACTGATCACGTGACTGATCATGCACTGATCACGTGGTTATTATGCACTGATCAAGTGGCTGATCATACACAGTTCACGTAACTTATCATGCACTGATCACGTGGCTCTCATGCACTGATCCCGTGTCTGATCATGCACTGATCACATAGCTATACTGCACTGATCACGTAACTCTGCATGCACAGATCACGTGCATATCATACACTGATCACATGGCAGATCTTGCACTGATCACGTGACGGATCATGCACTGATCAGGTGGCTATCATGCACTGATCACGTGGCTGATCATGCACTGATCATTTGACTGATCATGCACTGATCACGTAGCTATCATGCACTGTTCACGTGGCTGATCATACAGTGATCACAGGACTGATCATGCACTGGTCACGTGGCTATCATTCAGTGATCACGTGGCTGATCATGGACTGATCGCCTGACTGATCATGCACAGATCACGTCACTATCATGCATTGATCACATGACTGCGCATGCACTGATCAAGTGGATGATCATACACTGATCACAGGGCAGATCATGCACTGATCACGTGACTGATCATGCACTGATCACGTGCCTATCATGCACTGATCACTTGGCTGATCATACATTGATCACGTGACTGCGCATACACTGATCACGTGACTGATCGTGCACTGATCACGTGGCTGATCATACACTGATCAAGTGGCCGATCATGCACTAATCACGTTGCTGATCATGAACTTATCACGGGACTGAGCATGCAATGATCACATGTCTGATTGGCGCTGATCATGTGACTGATCATGTGCTGATCCCGTGGCTATCATGCACTGAGGATGTGACTCAGGAGGCAATAATCAAAGAGCTGAGAAGGCACGAATCATGCAATCAGCAGGCAATAATCATGGACTTCAGCTGTGACGAATCATGCGGCACAGCTGGCAATAATCAAGCAGCTGAGAAGGCAGGAATCACACGCCTCAGCTGGCAATTTTCAAGTCGATGAGCAGGCAGGAATCACGGAGCTCAACTGGCAATAATCAAGCAGATGAGCAGACAGGTATCACACAGCTCAGCTGGCAATTATCAAGCAGATGAGCAGGCAGGAATCACGCAGCTCAGCTGGCAGTTATCAAGCAGACGAGCAGGTGGGAATCACGCACCTCAGCTGGCAATTGTCAAGCAGATGAGCAGACAGGAATCACCCAGATCAGTGCGCCCTGATCACGTGACTGAGAACGCACTGTTCACGTGGCTGATCATACACTCATCACGTGACTGATCATGCATTGATTACATGGCTATCATTCACTGATCACTTGACTATGCATGCACTGATCACGTGGGAATCATACACTGATCACGTGACTGATCAAGCACTGATCACGTAGCTATCATGCACTGATAACGTGAGAGTGCATGCACTGATCACATGATTGATCATACACGGTTCACGTGACTTGTCATCCACTGATCACCTGGCTATCAGGCGGGAATTATGTGGCTATCCTGCACTGATCATGTGGCTGGTCATACACTGATCACGAGACTGATCATGCACTGATCACCTGGCTATCATGCACTCATCACGTAACTGACCATGCAATGATCACGTGACTGATCATGCAATGATCACCTTCCTATCATGCACTGATAACGTGGCTGGTCATACACTGCTCACGGGACTGATCATGCGCTGATCACGTGGCTATCAATCACTGATAACGTGACTGCACATGCACATATCCCGTGACTGATAATGCAATGATCACGTCGCTATCATGCACTGATCACTTGACTGCACATGCACTGATAATGTGGATGATCATACACTTAGACGTGAAAGATTTTGCACTGATCATGTGACGCATCATGCACTGCTTACCTGCTTATCATGCACTGATCACATGGCTCTCACGCACTGAACACGTCAATAATCATGCACTGATCATGTGACTGATCATGCACTGATCAGTTGGCTCTCATGCACTGATCACGTGGCTGATCCTGCACTGAGCACGAAGCTACAATGCACTGATCACATGAGTGTGCATGCACTGATCACGTGGATATCATACACTGATCACGTGACAGATCTTGCACTGATCACGTGACAGATCTTGCACTGATCAGGTGGCTATCATGCACTGATCACTTGGCTATCATGCACTGATCACGTGGCTATCATGCACTGATCTCTTGACTGGGCATGCACTGATCACGTAACTGTATGCACTGATCACGTGACTGTCATGCACTGATCACGAGGCTGAATATGCATTGAACTTTTGACTGATCATGCACTGATCACGTAGCTATTATGCACTGATCACGTGACTGCGTATGCACGGATCACGTGACTGAACATGCACTGATAACATGGCTATTATGCACTGATCACATGGCTGATCATACACTGATCAGGTAACTGATCATGCACTGATCACATGGCTCTCATGCACTGATCACGTGGCTGATCATGCACTGATCACGTAGCTATAATGCACTGTTCACGTGACTGCACATGCACTGATCACGTGGATATCATACACTTATCACATGACAGATCTTGCACTGATCAAGTGACTGATCATGCACTGATCAGGTGGCTATCATGCACTGATCACGTGGCTATCATGCACTGATCACGTGGCTGATCAAGCATTGATCACGTGGCTGATCATACCCTGATCACGGGACTGATCATGCACTGATCACGTAGCTATCATGCACTGATCAAGTGAATGATCATTCACTGATCATGTGACTGATCATGCACTGGTCACGTAGCTATCATGCACTGATCACGTGACTACGTATGCACTAATAACATGGCTATTATGCACTGATAACGTGGCTGATCATACACTGATCAGGTAACTGATCATGCACTGATAACGTGGCTGATCCTGCACTGATCACGTAGCTATAAGGCACAGTTCACGTGACTGCGCATGCATTGATCACTTGTCTGCGCATGCACTGATCACGTAACTGAATGCACTGATCACGTGGCTCTCATGCACTGATCAGGAGGCTGATCATGCACTGAACTTTTGACTGATCATGCACTGATCACGTAGCTATCATGCACTGATCACGTGACTGCGTATGCACTGATCACGTGACTGAACATGCACTGATAACATGGCTATTATGCACTGATCACGTGGCTGATCATACACTAATCAGGTAACTGATCATGCACTGATCACATGGCTCTCATGCACTGATCAGGTGGCTGATCATGCACTGATCACGTAGCTATAATGCACTGTTCACGTGACTGCGCATGCACTGATCACGTGGATATCATACACTGATCACGTGGATATCATACACTGATCACGTGACAGATCCTGCACTGATCAAGTGACTGATCATTCACTGATCAGGTGGCTATCATGCACTGATCACGTGGCTATCATGCACTGATCATGTGGCTGATCAAGCACTGATCACGTGGCTGATCATACCCTGATCACGGGACTGATCATGCACTGATCAGGTGTCTCTCATGCTCTGATCACCTGGCTGATCATGCACTGATCACGTAGCTACCATGCACTGATCACCTGACTGCGTATGCACTGATCACGTGAGTGAACATGCACTGATAACATGGCTATTATGCACTGATCACGTTGCTGATCATACACTGATCAGGTAACTGATCATGCACTGATCACATGGCTCTCATGCACCGATCACATAGCTATAATGCACTCTTCACGTGACTGTGCATGCACTGATCACGTGGATATCATACACTGATCACGTGACAGATCTTGCACTGATCAAGTGACTCATCATGCACTGATCAGGTGGCTATCATGCACTGATCTCTTGGCAATCATGCACTGATCACGTGGCTGATCAAGCACTGATCACGTGGCTGATCATACCGTGATCACGGGACTGATCATGCACTGATCACGTAGCTATCATGCACTGATCATGTGACTGATCATGCCACTGATCACGTAGCTATCATGCCCTGTTCACGTGGCTGATCAAGCACTGATCACGTGGCTGATCATACCTTGATCACGGGACTGATCATGCAATGATCACGTTCCTATCATGCACTGATAACGTGGCTGGTCATACACTGATCACAGGACTGATCATGCACTGATCACGTGGCTATCATTCACTGATAACGTGACTTCGCATGTACTTATCCCGTGACTGATCATGCAATGATCACCTTGCTATGCTGCACTGATCACGGTAGCTGATTATGCACTGATCACGGGACTGATCATGCACCGATCAGGTGGCTATCATGCATTGATCATGTGACTGCGTATGCACTGATCACGTGACTGATCATGTACTGATAACGTGGCTATTATGCACTGATCCCGTGGCTATTCATACACTGATGAGGTACTGATCGTGCACTGATCCCGTGACTGATCATGCAATTATCAAGTCGCTATCATGCAATAATCACTTGACTGGGAATGCAATGATCACATGGATGACCATACACTGATCACGTGACAGATATTGCACTGATCACGTGTTGATCACGCACTGATCAGGTGGCTATCATGCCACTGATCACGTGGCTGATCATGATCTATACATGTGACTGATCATGCAATGATCACGTAGCTATCATGCACTGATCACGTGACTGCGTACGCACTGATCACGTGACTGATCATGCACTGATCACGTGGTTATTATGCACTGATCAAGTGGCTGATCATACACAGTTCACGTAACTTATCATGCACTGATCACGTGGCTCTCATGCACTGATCCCGTGTCTGATCATGCACTGATCACATAGCTATACTGCACTGATCACGTAACTCTGCATGCACAGATCACGTGCATATCATACACTGATCACATGGCAGATCTTGCACTGATCACGTGACGGATCATGCACTGATCAGGTGGCTATCATGCACTGATCACGTGGCTGCTCATGCACTGATCATTTGACTGATCATGCACTGATCACGTAGCTATCATGCACTGTTCACGTGGCTGATCATACAGTGATCACAGGACTGATCATGCACTGGTCACGTGGCTATCATTCAGTGATCACGTGGCTGATCATGGACTGATCGCCTGACTGATCATGCACAGATCACGTCACTATCATGCATTGATCACATGACTGCGCATGCACTGATCAAGTGGATGATCATACACTGATCACAGGGCAGATCATGCACTGATCACGTGACTGATCATGCACTGATCACGTGCCTATCATGCACTGATCACTTGGCTGATCATACATTGATCACGTGGACTGCGCATACCCTGATCACGTGACTGATCGTGCACTGATCACGTGGCTGATCATACACTGATCAAGTGGCCGATCATGCACTAATCACGTTGCTGATCATGAACTTATCACGGGACTGAGCATGCAATGATCACATGTCTGATTGGCGCTGATCATGTGACTGATCATGTGCTGATCCCGTGGCTATCATGCACTGAGGATGTGACTCAGGAGGCAATAATCAAAGAGCTGAGAAGGCACGAATCATGCAATCAGCAGGCAATAATCATGGACTTCAGCTGTGACGAATCATGCGGCACAGCTGGCAATAATCAAGCAGCTGAGAAGGCAGGAATCACACGCCTCAGCTGGCAATTTCAAGTCGATGAGCAGGCAGGAATCACGGAGCTCAACTGGCAATAATCAAGCAGATGAGCAGACAGGTATCACACAGCTCAGCTGGCAATTATCAAGCAGATGAGCAGGCAGGAATCACGCAGCTCAGCTGGCAGTTATCAAGCAGACGAGCAGGTGGGAATCACGGCACCTCAGCTGGCAATTGTCAAGCAGATGAGCAGACAGGAATCACCCAGATCAGTGCGCCCTGATCAACGTGACTGAGAACGCACTGTTCACGTGGCTGATCATACACTCATCACGTGACTGATCATGCATTGATTACATGGCTATCATTCACTGATCACTTGACTATGCATGCACTGATCACGTGGGAATCATACACTGATCACGTGACTGATCAAGCACTGATCACGTAGCTATCATGCACTGATAACGTGAGAGTGCATGCACTGATCACATGATTGATCATACACGGTTCACGTGACTGGTCATCCACTGATCACCTGGCTATCAGGCGCGAATTATGTGGCTATCCTGCACTGATCATGTGGCTGGTCATACACTGATCACGAGACTGATCATGCACTGATCACCTGGCTATCATGCACTCATCACGGTAACTGACCATGCAATGATCACGTGACTGATCATGCAATGATCACCTTCCTATCATGCACTGATAACGTGGCTGGTCATACACTGCTCACGGGACTGATCATGGCGCTGATTCACGTGGCTATCAATCACTTGATAACGTGACTGCACATGCACATATCCCGTGACTGATAATGCAATGATCACCGTCGCTATCATGCACTGATCACTTGACTGCACATGCACTGATAATGTGGATGATCATACACTTAGACGTGAAAGATTTTGCACTGATCATGTGACGCATCATGCACTGCTTACCTGCTTATCATGCACTGATCACATGGCTCTCACGCACTGAACACGTCAATAATCATGCACTGATCATGTGACTGATCATGCACTGATCAGTTGGCTCTCATGCACTGATCACGTGGCTGATCCTGCACTGAGCACGAAGCTACAATGCACTGATCACATGAGTGTGCATGCACTGATCACGTGGATATCATACACTGATCACGTGACAGATCTTGCACTGATCACGTGACAGATCTTGCACTGATCAGGTGGCTATCATGCACTGATCACTTGGCTATCATGCACTGATCACGTGGCTATCATGCACTGATCTCTTGACTGGGCATGCACTGATCACGTAACTGTATGCACTGATCACGTGACTGTCATGCACTGATCACGAGGCTGAATATGCATTGAACTTTTGACTGATCATGCACTGATCACGTAGCTATTATGCACTGATCACGTGACTGCGTATGCACGGATCACGTGACTGAACATGCACTGATAACATGGCTATTATGCACTGATCACATGGCTGATCATACACTGATCAGGTAACTGATCATGCACTGATCACATGGCTCTCATGCACTGATCACGTGGCTGATCATGCACTGATCACGTAGCTATAATGCACTGTTCACGTGACTGCACATGCACTGATCACG